>NW_017263608.1:375558-512623 GCF_001500285.1 Mollisia scopiformis
AGCTAGCCCCAGGGTTTCTTCTTTGAGCATTGATACAGGTGGCAATAAGACACCGGTGATATCCGCTTCCGCTGAGAGCTCCCCCTTCCACTCTACTTCCCCCCATGATGAAGATATCACCGATCAGGAAGCCGCTGAAACGAGACTAGACCAACAACTTGGAGGCGTGGTTCGATCCGCCACGACCCTCAGCTTGGAAGAGAGATCACTAGGGTCTTTATCATTTTGCCAAATTATGAGTCGGCAAATGGATTCTAATATCAATATTGGGCTCAATCAACTCTCACGGGTCGATAGAGCGGGTTCACTACGAAGCAGGCTTCGGCTCCGATATTTTCGATATAATATCGGGTTATATCGATAATATATCGTACGAGGCAATATTCGAGTCGATATATATCGGATATTTTTGAAGGATTCGAATGAATATTCGGAATATCGGGCACGTGACCGGATAATCGTTGTTCCAGCTCCGTAGCCAATAGAAATCTTATATATTCTTAGCCTAAGGCCATAAATGCCGGCAACTCGAAGACTAAGCCAATTATGGCCTGAGGCTCACAAGCTTCAGCCGCATTGTGGCTTAAATTATTGAGAATGAGTGGATCGACACTAATTTTAACCGAGGCTGGGCGTGTGAAACCTTAAAATTCAGGAATCCAGATAATACATCCTCAATAATTATTATTTTTAGTACTAATAATAATATATCGGGTTTTATTTTACGATTTACGATGTATGCGATATATTCGATTATTTATTTAATATCGGGCTTTTAAATATAGACGATATAATATCGATTATATTGAGAATAGAGGTACCCAATAGCTCCTGTCACGTACGGAAGACAGGAAGGAAGGCAGGAGGACGCACACGGTGCGAACGTGTGGTCAGCGACTATTTTAGTTGTGTTTACTACAGCAGCTCTAATTCTATCTAAGCTGCTGTAATATAGAGAGTGTGGCCAAGCACGTGCGCTATACCCGATTAGGTATAGTGCTAGGGAGACTAGCGCTCCCGGGCTGGTATTGCACGTGCCACCACAACGATCTCATCCAGTGCTAAGACCTGGTTATACCTCCATATCTACTCTATATTCCAACAGATTATTTATTTAGAGGATTTAATATCGGACCGATATTATCGATAAAATCAATTCCGCGCCGAAGCCTGTGTACAAAACACTTGAATAGAATGGAAAATCGCTAATTGACTGTAGTTATTACACAAGAAAATTTAGTTATATGTTAGGATGGAACGGTCTGGAGACTGAAAACTCCCATTTCTTGAGTGCTTTAGGTTAGCTATTAATAGCTCGCCAATTCATATCCCGAAGTTTGCAGAATTACTCGGAATAAGTGAGTCCTTTGACTATACGAAGGTATATGGGTATTTTCAAGTTAGGAAGCGTATCTCAGTGACAAAAGAGTAAATCACCATGTAGAGATGTGATTCAGAATAATCAAATTGCTTGCTACAAAGGAGCTAACAATAACTCCATAGCTTTACTGATTTAATTCTAGGATCTAGGTATGCTTCTAAGTATGCTCGAGTAAGAAACGACTTTCTTATTCGCGAAAGGTATCCACCTTTCTCCACCTGCTGCTACTTTCATTCCACTTCTCTTCGCTAGCACGCATGATCTTCCAGATCCAGAATCTCGCCCGGCAAAACCTCTACTTACTCGACCATGGTGACCAAGGTGCTCCAGGTCCGGAAGCAAGGAATTGACATCCGGCTTGCTAGCATTTCTTAGTCCCTGCACAAGGATGACATGTCTTCGCAGTAGGCACAGGGAAAATACAAGACTTACTCTACAAGTATGACAGGGCTTGAAGGCTTGTGGTGCTTGCACTTCACATCTGCGATAAATGTGGGCCTGGTTGCGAACCACACAATCCCCGGGAGCGGACATACATATGCACTGTGAGAAAAGTATCGGCTTGCCCTCCACTTCACTGTACGATAATTGTATGACATCTTTCTTCGCGTAACTTGAAAGACTCCCTCGGTTTGTGGTTATCGAGTTTTGTTGAGCGAAGCAAGCGGTCGTTTACTTTTGCGTTAGACGTAGAAATGGGAGTAAGGAAGTTTTTTGAAGTCTTGTAGAGATGATGGAGTAAGAAGAAGTTTCTCAATAGAACATGAAATATTTATAGACCAGGAATAGCAATGTCGAGCTCTGTCCCTGAATCAGACGTCCCAATCGCATTAATATTATGCATCATAGAAGCCCAAATACTTTTGGAGAACAATAAGCGTTCCTAATACATTCCACAATGAGATCTGAATGGAACAAATCAAGTAGATCTGCCACATTGTGATTTTGCTTGTATTGCTGCCATTCGCTAGCATCGAGTCTGTTACAACTTATAATCCGATCTCCTGCCAGGACTCTAAAGAGTCGAACGAACGGAGACCTATGAGTCAAGGAGGTCGAAGAATGAACTATGACGAGCTCTGGGATCACTTCGTACAATAAGTCGGGGCCATCGACAGGAGTCCAAATCATTTAAGCGAGACAGAAAGGGGTCGTTTCAACGTCATGGGCAATGAAACAACATCACTTATCAAAATAGCATGATAGAGCCTTCTTTTCCCCAAACACCCTATAAATCGCGGAGCTTCGAAAGGTCAAGAACTCCAAACCCACCTCAACCAACCTTCTCTTGCTAGCTCAGAGAAAAGCATGGCACGTGATCGCGACGGCTGTCTTCTTCCTACCTGCCAATAACGAGAGACCTGGTTATCACTTCAGCCAAATTCTCGATGCCGCTATTGCCGTGCTGTCCCGCCAAGCATATATTAGAGATCGTCTGCTCTGTTCCACTTCCAACATATTCTCCTCTTCAATCATTGTTTTCCAGCAAGATCCCCTCAAAATGGCACAACCAAAGACAGCAGTAGACATCGTATTCGGCGCCATGACGCTTGGGAAAGAAGGTGCACCCACATCTTCCTCCTTCTTCTACATAAAATCTAAGAACTCGACACTAACACCCCCCCAGGCGCCGAACAAGCCCGCGTCCACACCCTCGAAGAATGCTCCTCCATCCTGGACGTCTTCCAATCCCACGCCCACTCCGAAATCGACACCGCCCTCGTCTACGGCGGCGGCAGCTCCGAGCAATACCTGGGCCAGCTCAACTGGCAATCCCGCGGCCTCATCATGGACACGAAATTCTCGCCCCGCGCGGACCTCGGGTTAGGACCGGACGTCAAGACAATCCACGGCCCAGAGCACCTCCGTCTCGCGCTCCAGAAATCGCTGCAGAGTCTCCAAGCCGAGAAGATAGATTTGTGGTACCTGCATGCCCCCGAACGCAGCACGCCGTACGAGGTCACGATGCGGGAAGTGAATGCCCTTCACCAAGCAGGTTATTTCCGGCGTTTCGGGATCAGCAATTTTATGTCGTGGGAAGTTGCGCAGATTTGCGAGATCTGTGAACGGAATGGGTGGATCAAGCCGAGCGTGTATCAGGGCGTTTATAATGCTGTTCATCGAGCGGTGGAGCCGGAGTTGTTTCCGTGTTTGAGGAAGTATGGGGTGGCGTTTTATGCGTTTAATCCGCTTGCTGGGGGGTATTTGACGGGGAGGTATACGAGGGATATGTTGGAGAGGGAGGAGGTGGTGGAGAAGGGGTCGAGGTTTGATCCGGAGAGGAGTCAGGGGAGGAATTATAGGAGGCGTTATTGGAATGAGAAGTATTTTGATGCGTTGGATATTTTGAGACCTGTAAGTTTCTCCTATAACTCTCCTAGGCGAATAGGATATTGCTAAACAGAACTTTATAGGTAGCCGAGAAGCATGGCCTGACTGAAGCAGAGTGTGCACTAAGGTGGATGACGAATCATTCTTTGCTGAAGAGGGAATTTGGGGATGCGATTATCATTGGAGCCAGTAGTGGCAAGCAGCTGGAAGAAAATTTGATCAACTTAGAAAAAGGGCCGCTTCCGGAGGATGTCGTGAAAGCACTAGATGAAGGATGGGCGACTGTGAAGGGAGTTTGCGCCAACTATCATCGCTAGGCCAGCTTGGCCGATAACCGGAGTTTCATTTGTTTGAAGTGGAAAGAGCTTTTCAATGTTACTAAAAGTTCAATTGATTTGATTTTGCTTGAGAAGACCGGTTATAGAAGGAGCTTTGGCAAGCACATTGCGGACTAACATTGCACCCCAATTGTGCATTTGATCGAGGACATCGAACTCTGGAGCACATTAAGAGCACAGTTCCAAGCCTTGAAGATCAACCCCAATCTAATATGCTTCATTTCGTTATGTAATTAAAGCAAATCTACATTTGCAAAACCTCTACCCGTATAGCTACAACACCCCAACTACCTCCGAAACGCCACGCTGATCACAAAACAAGAATCTATAACACAACAAACAATCATTCCTCTTCCAACCTCATACCCGCAAACTCCCTCGGCGGCACCCCCATCTCAAATAACCTGTCAATTTCCTTGAACGTCCTCCCCTTCGTCTCGGGATAGTACATCCAAATGCCTATACAGCTAACTCCTAATATCCCTCCATAGATGAAAGCAATCTTGCCTCCTAGATCCGCGTCATTGGGGTTCATAGCGAATGGTAAGAGAACACCTGAGACGGCGCCGACGAGGCCGTTGGTGACGGTTGCGAGAGATTGGGTGTGGGAGCGTAGAGAAGATTTCGAGACTTCGGCGACGATGGCCCATGCCACGGACCCGATGGTGGATTGGTAGGTGAAGGACCAGATGGCCATGAAGAAGACTTGAGCCCAGATTGCGGATTTGGAAGGAATGCTGGCGGTGATACCGATCATGAATAGTGCTGCCGAGAGGATGATCGCTCCTGGATTCTCGTTAGATATTTTCCCTCGAGTGAACACTGTTCACTTACCATAAAGAGCAGTCCCTCTTCTCCCATACCTCTCGACAAACACCCATCCAACCATATTCCCGACCAACATAACAAATGACAGTCCAACCGTAGCATTGAAGGCCGCGCCGGTACTCAATCCTCCAAGTTCCAGGAAATACGCCATGTACCCAATAATCCAGCTCATTCCACTGACGCTTTGGATAAAGAAAGTACTCATGGCAATCAACGTCCTGAATGTGTTCTTTCCTTGGAAACATTCCCTGAAGCTCGCCTCCCTCTGGGTCTTAGCCTGAGTCTCTAAATCGACTTTGATCGAAGCGATGAAACCCTCTGTATCGAAGTTCGCATCGTGAAGTCGTCTCGTGTTCTTCATCGCTTTGTCGATTCGGCCTTGGGCGACAAGACAGTATGGTGATTCGGGGAAGAAAGGGAGGATCATTAGTGCGATGCCGGCGAAGATCCATTGTACGGCGAATAGAATACGGTACGAGTTTGCGTTGTCGAAGTATTGGGTTTGACGCATCACAACATATGCGAGACACTGACCGAAGACGATACTCCAATTGACAGCAGCAGTCGTAGCTCCTCGAAGAGCGAAAGGTGCAATTTCAGCACAGTATGTTGGTGCAATAGTGATGAAGACACCGAGGGGGATACCAGTGAGAACCTTGCCGCCGAAGAGAAGTGGAAGATTCCCTGGTGACGAGAACCATTGGAGAAAAACACCAGCAACGCTCAGCACTGGAAGTGATCAGCATCAATCATGACTCAAGGAGAGGAACATGAATCACTTACTGTACGACATGAACATGAAGAACTGCCTCCCCCACTTCTTGGCACCATACCCCGCGATGATACCACCAAACAGCAATCCAAACAAACTCGCACCACCCAGCGCCAACTGCCAGATAGCAGGCACGACATACTGGCCCTCAAACTCGTCCCCATAATCCTGTCGAAATCGATCTATCGCAAGAACAATCTATCCTCTCGTCAGCCACTCATCACACCATTCACTCGGAGAGGAAGACGTACCGAACTAGCAAGCCCATCATACCCCCACATAATACACGTAAACAACGAATACGCACACCACAAAAGTGCCTTGGGATTCCTCCGAATCGCCTCCTTCCAACTCTGCGCATGTTGCGCCGCCTCGAACGCCCTCGCCCTCCTGACCTGCTCGTCATCCTCCGGACTCCCGCCGCCCTGAGATTCCAACCTCATCAGTCCCTCCCCACCACCACCACCACCCATCAGGAAACTCTCCCTCTTAACATCCCTCTTGGCCATCTTTTTGTCCCGTTTCCACTCGTTCCCTTTTCGCACGAAACAGCAACAAGTCCAGAACCAGCCCGACACCACAATACGACAGACGTGGAAGGAAGGAAGGAAAAAAATTTGCCCCGGAAAACCGTACCTGACCTGTCCTGATCTCAGGACCTGGGAATCGTCTCCGATATAACGATTGCAGCAGCCCGGATCAATGCATAAGGCACCTACCTACGGATGCCGGAAGGGAAGGGAAGGGAAGGTGGGACGGAAGGAACGGAATGCTTGGCGCGTCGCGGGTGGACGAGGAATGGATGGAACGCGAGATGAAACCGAGAGGACACGCGAGCGAGCGAGCGATCTTCAGCTTATCACAGAGCCGCAATCTGGGGTTCCCCCGCGTGCCTTGTGAGGTTCAGTGAAGTTTGAGTGGGAGATCGAAGTGTAAAGACGCGAAGTGAGTGAGTGAGTGAGTGAGTGAGTGGTGGGATGGCACCTGCCTTGACGAGATTGCATGCGAGGCAATTGAATTTGAGTGACGGGAGACTGAAGTGTCGTCAAGGTGTGTCGTCGGAGAGACTTTATTTGCTTCTTTGTGACGGGTTGGGTTTCAGCCGTTTCGGCAAAGCTGTGTTGAACTTTGAAATTGGTTGACAGCACGTGTTATTGTCTTGTACGCGCTATCACAGTGTCAAGCCTTGAACCTAAGCTGTTCGCTGTGTGAATCATTTCTCATACATCCTGTCAGAGCGCCTAGAGGTTCTAAGCTTTTTGCAACCATTGTCTCACTAATTAATGTCTGTCCCGCCATCATTTTGTCTCCCGCCTCAAAATCTTCTTCCTCCATCACCTGATCATACCGGCGTCGATGGCGATGGCTCAAGCAATAGCTTCTTCTTTCTTCTTTCTCGAAGCGCTTGTGCGTGTTTATCAATCTGCTTGAATCCGGATTTCACCCACGATTTCAAGTCTCTTCGGACATTTTTACTTCTTCCGTGCGAAAGCCTCCACTTCTCGAATCTGAACCAGACCCTCCAGAAAAATGTGATGATCAATGTCGTGCCAACGACACAGGCAACATATATCCATATTCGCCAGTTCAAGACCACTTCGCTCAATCTATTAGCCGTCCAATCGAAGAAAGGGAGGTTGAAAACACCCTAACAAACAATCAGTATCAGGGAGGAAAAGAAAGAATATGATTTTGGTCGACATACACAAAAGAAAGTTGCTGGTAAGAACACCATTGACATTACAGAGATCGCTTTCACTGCCGACTGGTCCCTTCTGCTGTCGAGTGACATGCTGTAACTCGACTTGGAAATAGCCAAATTCAGGTTATTGGCACTGTTCGCAATGTGAACATCGAGCTGTATTCAATCAGTCTCGCACATTTACAAAGAGACATTGAACCTTACCCAATGTCGGTATATGGAAACATAGTGAAGAGTCGCTGTCAACTGCATGTGCGCTTCATCGAGTGAGCCTTCGAGATACATGAGGCGGTCATCTAGTACTTTGCATGCCGTTCTGAAAGATGATTCGCGCTTGGGATCTTTGTCCTCTATTTCTCTGGACCACGCCTTCATGTTTCCAATAAAATCCCGCAGTTGACCCATCCTCCACTGGTTGGCGTGCACAGTTTGGCTGATTTGGAGCGATAGGTTGGACTGCGCCATGGCATCTATAGACTTATGAAGGTCTTGCTGCTCAAGGCCCCAAGTGGGAACTTGTTCTAATTGATTTTTAGCGTCGTGGTAGACATTTTTGACATCCCGCCATAGGCTCTCCTGTAGGCGTTCTGCGATGAGAACAAGAATGAAAATAGGGTGCAAGGTCAAGGGCTGCAATGCTTTGTCCATGAATCGATCTTGCAGATGTCGTTTTTCGGACGCAGAACAGTCGTGAATAAAAACTGTCGTAACTCGGTCGCATTCCTTATGTGATACGAAAACCTTCATATTGCACCTGCCAGTATCACCAAGTCCAACAAAAAAGGCTTAGACACGATTTTAGCACATATCACAGACAAAATGGCTTTGGGAGCTTACAATGCGTGCCTCCATGCTTATAGGTATTTACCCGCGCATTCTGTATGACATGGGAGTGTCCTGAATTTGACATTTCGAAGAAAGCTTTGTGAAAGTCGCAAAGCTTGAAGAACGCCTCGCAGGTGGCAGGATCGAAAGGAAAGGGGGTTGAAGAGATGGACTTTAGGTAATGTCGTTCATAGGGCTCGTCACGAGTCTCAGGGGACATTCTACCATGATGAGTAATTCTGTCCAGGGACTTCACATGCGAGGTACTTACATGATCCGAAGTTCACAGTGATATCTAGCTGGTCGAGGTTTCGCAACAAGGTCGATGAGCTGTGTTCCATACGCTGATCCACTGCTAGATGTGATTGTGGAAGTATCCTGTCTATTGTTTAGCTAACGAGGTGGTATCTTGGGATTCATCACTGACCTCCGCATGTTGGAATACCACATAAGAACAAGGTCCAGAATTGGATGGATTTTTGTCCTTCCACGCAGCCGCACAAAACTCTTTTTGGGCCTTCCTGTAGAAGCAGTGCGTGTCTATCGTGGAAGAAGTCGTTCCGCTGTGATGATCCGCAATATGATCTGTTGCAGATTGTCCACTCATTTCTGGTCGATATTGCTCGGTCTCAGTGGCCTCATGGCATGCTTTCTGGAGTGCTATTTCGCGCTCTACTGCCAGACGCTGCTGTTCCTTACGACGTTTGCGGCATCGCTCCGCAGACTCCCAACTCGAATGTTGGTGCTTCTCGTAGTCAAAATCTTCCAACGGAATTGATACAGCGCCATGGCGATGATGATGGCGATGGTTTCCAGTAGTTGCCGGCAGGGTTTCGTATTGTGCTTCGCAAGCCTCAGTATGACGAGGTTGATATTTCATCGCGTCTTGGTATAGAGATTGGGTATCTACACCTGTGTCCCCAACTCGTTCGTGAAAGGCGAGGTGGTTTGGGGACATCGGTCTGGACTCGGAATCTGGCAGGCCATGCCGCAGAAAATCTGCAATATGATCTGGAGTGAACTCCCGAGCGAGAGGATCGAATTCCATAACGATGATGATATGAAATGCTGTAATGGAGGTGGTGGAGTATGATGAAGAAGCAGGAGGAAAGTTTTTATCTTTTGGCGGGAGCACAAACCGTGGTGGACTCAAGCAGGCAAGAGCGACTAGCAGCTTCCACTACTGATAGGAGCTGGCTGAACAAGATCACATAATGACGCGCCGCAAGACTTCTTGCTAAAAGAGTGAGACTTTGTTAAGCTGGTAAAATACGATGAAGAGCGCAGACAGCTACTTTCTCAGGTTTTTCTTGCAACTCGACTGCTGCTAATGTAGTCGAGTAATCGAACGAGTTCGGGATTACTCATTGGAGACAGCAAGGAGGACATTATGCAGATGAAATCAAAATTAATTAGAAGACTACAACCGCAAGAGCAGGAGTCATTGTGCCTACAAATGAGAAAAACTCCGGTGGATTTCTCAACCACGTCTGCGAGTTGTAGGGCTTTTCCCCTTGGGTGTAGCGGTGGAAACTCCCGACGAACCAGAAGCAATTGGGACTTTCTCTGCTTTCTTTTCCTTGACTGGCTTTGCTGCAGGTCCATTCCAGTAGTATACCATCTGCGCAGCTAAGACAGCATTGAGGGCGAACCCAGCAATGAATCCGTAAAGAATCAACTTATCATCCACCTCCTGCAGCGTTGTAAAGATTCTCGAAAGGGACCCAACAAGGTAGTTGAAGACCTGCTATACATTAGTCTTGCTCAAATGATATGTCAACACCTGAGAGACTCACAGCAAACGCGCTCAACTGTCCGGTCCCTCCTTCTTGCCAAATAGCAGCAATCTGTGGCAACTTGCTCGCAACACCAAGCGCACCAGCACCAGCTTGCAGATATCCGAGGGTCTTCATATCCACAATATTGTCCGAGAACAAGGTAAAAGCACTAGCAGCAAGTCCAGCAACAAAAGTCGCAGCCGCGGCTTGCTTTCCACTGTAGTGTAAGACCAACACCGCGATAACAACATTTTGTGCCATGATCAAGCCAGTTTCGCCATATGTGCTGAAGGGAAATCCTTGGCGCACATTATATGCCAACGAGATCAGGTATGCGGAGGTCTCGAGGAGGTAAGAGAGGAAGGAGATTCCGGACGCGGACTGCGAGTTGAGGAGCTTGAGGATTTGAGGAACTTTGACGATGGAGGATGCAGCGATGATACCGATGCCTAATCCTTTCGAAACGGCGAGCTTGATACACTCTGTTGACTCCAAGTCGATGTCGAGCAGGAGAGTCTTGTAGCAAGTCTCTCCTATGATGGAGACGCCGAGATCCCGAATGGGAGCAGGGAGATTGTGGGTAATGGGCTGAAGAGCATTGCGAAGGGCGTCCATCTTGATATCTTGGACTGAGTATCGTTGGAAGACGTGTCAAAGAATGAGATACGAGTTGTTGACACGGTATGAAGGTGGTGAGATCCTCCCAAAGCTGGAATGGCATTTTTTGTCACAAGGCTGTCGTGTCGGTGGAATGTTTCTCCGAACCGAACTCCGGAAGTTCGTCATCTCCTCCAACTTCAACACTTCCCATGTTCATAACTTCACTCCACTTTCTTGATGAGGCGTCGCTCTTCTTTCATGTAGGCTCTGGCGAGCAATAAAGGCTCTGATCTAGTAGTGCTGGTTTGCCTCTGTGCTCAGCCGCCAGGACTACGGTTGACAAGCCTAGGTGCTCAAGTCACAAAAAGGGATCGCTCTCTAAAATAGAGCCTTGTGTTCATTTCTTGCTTGCATGATTCTCTACCTATAGTCGGAATGTCAGTGATGCCATTGTTAGAATAGTAGGACTTAGTAGGACTTGGAGAAGTCCTTCTGTCCAATGTTTAGTGCTGCGTCTCAAGTGCCGAGCCGGCTGCATTATAGAGGCACAGTGCTAGCTGAGCAGTTAAAACACCTTCTTCAGCTCCAGCACAATAGCATTCAAATCTCTGATTGCAACTGCTTTCGAATCCGGATATTATTCCAGCAACAGGTCTCACCATGCCAACTCTCAAATTACTTCTCACGCCTTCGCTAGCTTGTGAAGCTGCAAATCAGTGTATCAATGTCCGGATAACTCTCGATGTCCCAGGGTTCGAGCAAGATGCAATTCTCTTCCATCACATCCTGTCACGAGGGCCTATCAAGACAATGCAATACACCTCCGATGCTCTCCACATCCGAGACGCTCTAGGCCCAGTTCAAGTTCACCATGAAGATTCCGGACGTAGACGATTTCGAGAGTTTCTTGTTGATAGAGACGTCCCTCCTGGAGAGCTGACCATCGAATACCAAGCTCTGCCTTGGAAACCCACAGAGACAAGTCCATGTGGTCCTCAGATTGCCATTGAACGAGACGGCGGGGGTCTTACGGGAGCGGGCATGGCATTCATTCTTCGACCCGACCTTGATATGGTCATGGACATCACTGTCGAGTGGGATTTATCTTCTACGCCCCCTGGCACACAAGCAGCGTGCAGTCTGGGAGAAGGCACAATGGTCTCTGCCAAGGTCAAGCCTGATGTGCTTGACGAGTGCTTTTTCGCAGTAGGTTCTCTGCATAGCTATCCTCCTCTTGGAACCAGCGGGAAATTCGGCATGTACTGGCTCGAGAACCCATCCTTCGATGCGCCCGCTCTTGGAAGACAGATGGAATCTCTGATCCCGATAATAGCGGCCTTCTTTCATGACCAAGACCTCACTTACAGAATCTTCATTCGTCGCAACATCCAGAAATGTGTTTCTGGCCGTGGTCTGTATCGTGGCTTTGTTTTCGCCTGGACAACCGTCGTTCCTCGTGATCAAGATGAGATCGTGGAGTTTCTGATGCACGAAACAGTCCACAACTGGCCTCGGCTTGGTTTCTCTGGCGACTATCCAACTCCGGAAGAGCTTGCTGATGGATGGTTCAACGAAGGCATCGCGGAATACTACTCCATCATTTTGCCATATCGATTCGGAATCTTTTCAGAACAAGAACTCATCCGTAGACTCAACATCCGAATATCTGGCTACTACACAAATCCCGACCTCGAAGTCAAGAACAAAGACGTTCAAGACAGGTTTTGGAATGGCGGACACGTAAATCGAATCCCGTACCAAAGAGGCTTCATGTACTTCATGCAGCTAGCTTACAAGCTCAAGAAAGCCAACGCCCGTTCACTGGACAACATCATCCTTGATATGGTGGATCTAAGACGACGAGGGAAGCCGCACGGCATCATTGTTTGGCTTCACCTGATTGCAGTAGAACTGGGTCCTAGCGTCGATAACGAGTACCGTTTCATGGCCGACGCTCACCTCATTATACTTCCTTCGGATGTTTTACAGATCACCGAGAGTCTGAATTGGACACTCGAAATGCAGCGGCAAGAGCCATTTTACCTTGGTTTTCCCGAAGAATGCTTGACTGCCAACCCACCCGTAGTCAAATTGCTCGATCCTGACTCCAGAGCTGCTGAGGCGGGTGTTCGCGAAGGAGATGTTGTTACGAGGCAGTATAGTTTCTTCGTCGTTGCAGAAAGATGGGGGCAAAATTTTAGTATGAATGTGAAAAGAAAGAATGACGAAGGCATAGAGGAGCTGAAAACGATAGAGTGGTGGCCAAGAAGTCGTGAAACGGTTGAGAGTTATCAATTTGTGGCACGTTCAGAGGCATGAATCTTACACCGCATTGCGTTGCAATCTTGATTGCTTCTTTGAGCCCCTGATCTTGTCATTTGCTCTTGACTCGCTTTTATACAAGAGTGACGAAGCGAATAAAGTCTTGCGCTGCTCCCAAAAATTTTTTTTTTCGAAAGAATTGAATGGCAAAACCTTTCCCAGGTACCAGCCAGAGAGTACCTAGGGGGATAACAGATTCAAGCGAAGTGTAATGAGTAAACATCGTAGCAGGAAACAGGAATCTGAATTCGACTGTTCTGGACTCGACCATTCGGCCGCCCTACTGCTCAATCACACATCTTTCTGTTTTTGATGGCTGGAAAATGCTTATTTGTTATTATATGGTTCCTAAGCGTAGCGAAGGCGGGCTAGCCCGAATCGGAATATCGTCAACAAGAGGCATTCACCTTCAATATGATCACAGTACTAGAGCTGAAGACTAGACTAGTCCTGCATAACTATTAATGTCTCAATACAGAAATGCAATGCCTTCTCATTCATAGGAAGCTGCAAAATTACGCCCATAGGTCCGCTTGCAGCTCCGAAAATCGCTCACTATTGGAATACTGGGACCTGCCAAAACCAAGTTGCTGGGTACAAGATGGAATACAATTTTAACTGCTGCTAACATGTGGACTCTATCCCATGGTAAGTTATAGAAACTCTATGCTCCTTGCTCCAATGTCATTGCGTTATGTCCCCACGAGCCAATGTACACATCCGTGCAAGATCTTTCAATGGCTGCTCTTCTCTAGCAAAAATATCTGTTTATGGCTCTGGTGTGTTCAAGGAAGGATTACTAGATCCACATTCAGGGATCAGGTAACATCCCAAAAGCTTGATCCTTCCATCACACAGCAACAATATCCACAATGCGGGTAACTCGGGGACAGAATCGTCCCAAGGATCAGAACAACAACATACTCGACTTTTTTATTAAATATGCAGTGTCTGCTTTTTGTTCTTGCCCCTGCAAGCAGCTTCCAACAGTTCCCGCGACAAGATGTATTCACTCGCTGCCGCTGTCCTTGGCTTCCCGTCTCTAGCCGCCACTCAATCCGCAAGCTCAACTGTTCCTAATACTTCGGGGGGTGCTGCGGCTATTGCTGCTGAGCTTCCGACAGCCACTCCATTGTCGCTTTCACTCATGTGAAGGGCAAGGTCTTTGACTGCATTGCGGTCTTTATGATGAAGAACATTGATTTGGCCACCGCGTTGGAAAATCGGAACTGAGAACTCAAGTAAAGAAGACAGACCTCTGACAAATTCCAGCAAATATGCAACTCCTCGCTCAGAAGGGCATCGCGCTCACCAACTACTTTAGCACAACTCATCCTTCCGGGCTTAATTATTGTGCCATTCATGGTGGCGACAACTTTGGAATGGATAATGACAACTGCAACCAGATTCCCGCCAATGTTTCTACGTTGTTTGATCTTTTGGCAGAGAAAGATAGTTCGTTTGGAGAATACCAGGAAGACGTGCCCTACACTGGCTTTGAGGGATACCAGTACCTCGACCCAGAAGCTGGTGCTAATTACTATGTCCGAACACACAAGCACAATGTCGGTTCTGGAAACAGACATTCCGTCCACGTGACTGGCTTAGAGATTGACTTTTCCAGCCCTGCGGTTCTGTACAATAAGAACGTTGAAGAATCAACTAAATTGAACACCATTAAGAGATTTGTTGAGTTCTACGATGATATGGACAGCAATGAGATGCCTCAATATATGTTCATCACACCAAACATGCGTCAGTAGCTGGTTTCTAACGTTAGTTGAAGCAATACTGACAGCTCAAAGTGAACGATGCCCATGATACGGGCATAGTCTATGGTGCCGATTGGTTGTATCAATTCTTGGAGTCAATCTTGGAAAACAAGAACTTCATGAACACTCTTCTTATCATCAGTAAGCTGATTTCTCCGACTCTGAACTTCTTGCTAACATCCGCCATACTTTGACGAGGAAGAGACGTACCCCATCGAGAACAGATTCATGCCCGTCCTACTCTTGGATAACTTGCCCGCAGAACTTGTCAACACCACTGACGACACGTTCTACACCCACTACTCGATTCTCGCGACCACCGAAGCCAACTGGGATCTCCACCACCTTGGTCGATGGGATACTCACGCCAATGTCTTGAAGTTTGTTGCCAATGCCACTGGCGATATGATCCGTGCTCCAGACGTGAATCTTGATAACGTTTCATGAACCAGTCTTATCCTGGTACTTTCGTTATCACTTACTGGTGCCCCATGCCTGCTTCTAACGTTTCTGCTGTAGTTAATGGCAGAAGTATTTTCGGTGAAATTTGACTTAGTGGGGTGGTTTAAGTTTAGTTCCTTGAATTGAATGATTGATAGTTCCTTGACTTCGTCGTCCTCGTCCAGCAGCTCTTCGGTGTCTGCTACATCTATCTCGTCTTCTCTCATCTTCACAACCAGGGTTTCGTCCGGAGTCTCCAGCAGAGCCACACCGAGCTCTGTTCTATACTCAAACTCCACCTCTTCAGTCCCAACATCAACCACCCAATGGACAACCTCGACATTCTACACCACCTCCGTTAAGACCATCACCTCATTTGTATCAACAGTAACAGACTACCCAGCAAACTCCATCTCAGTAACCACCGAAACCATCGCACTCCACACAACAATCTGTCTCGTGACAGCCACAGAGACCTCAGCACCAACCTCCTCAATCTCAACCGAGTCAGCAAAGTCAACCTCCTACTCAACATCAACAATCTACACAACCTACATATCAACAATCATCAGCTGCGCTAAACCAGTCATCAATTGCCCCACCGACTCAAGCAAAGTAACCACAATGACAGTAGTACTCAGCACAACAATCTGCCCTGTTACCGAAGCTGAAGGATCCTCGTCCTCTGTTGTGGGGACTTCTTCTTCCGCAGCGTACATATACAGCAGTCCCGCTAGCAAAATCGCCATCTCCACCTCCAGCGCCACAGGAATTGCTGTCTCAAGCAGCCCTCTCGCGGCAATTGGTGGGATTAGCTCGACTTCGTCGGCAGCTGGTGTGGTTACCAGTCCGTCGCCTGCGGATGTGGGTACTGGGTCACCGACGACGGGAGAGAAGAATGGGACTGTGAGTGTTACAGCGAGCCCGAGTGCTTTCACTGGTGCTGCGTCGAGGTTTGGTGTCAGTGTTGTTGATCTGGTTGCTGCCGGGTGGTTTGGTTTGGTTGTGTTTTGATGAATTTGGGGGCCGATTTCAGATAATATTTTAATTTTAATTCAATGGACGAAAAGTAGTCTTATGCAATAGCCGGGGAATACCCCTATCCGACGGATGAAAAATGTCACTCGAAAGGTTTCGGGGAAGTTCAACCTGCGAACCTTTTAGCGTTATTCTAGTCCCCGAAAACATTTAAGTACAGTACCTCATGGGAAAGTTCACCACACTACGTTAAATCATACGCAATACGTTAATATTTTACTTCTATGTCAGGCAACATATATTACATTATACACTACAGGCTCTACTACAGCTAATTATGCAATAACAAATCTCTATCATCAATACAATTATTTTAAGCTTTCGGAATCTACACGAATTACCTACTATACAACTGGCTGACTGCAAAGCCTCAAGCTTAACATCATAGCTTCATAGTGCTCATATATGGAGTACTTGTATTTCTTCAAGCACAAGACGGATAAAGGCTCGGTGGTGGCCGCAAGCTATCCTAATATAATCCTCTAGGCTCTGAAGAGCCTGGCACTGGGGGGCAATGAGCTTCGCACGTGATCAAAAGCCGGCGACTAACTTGGAAGTCAGATTGGACGAAAGGTGCTTCGTCCTGATACTACGTGCCAGATTTACATGTAAGTAACAAATTTTCTTTTCTTCCAATAACCTCAAATATCAAGATCGCCATCTGCCATATCAAAAGGCTCGATCCGGTAAGGTGCATCGTGTTTGGTTACAACAGCACATGCAACCTGCAAGCCAACAAGCCAACAAGCCAACAAGCCAACAAACCAACAAACCAACATATGCTCCCAGCCCGATCAAGAGATTGAGTAAGCACCCATGAAGGGAGGATTCACTTCTCGGTGTGCAAGGCATATTCCTAGTGGCATCCCCGGGCCCAACAGCCCCCCTGGGCCCCTCCCCGCCCCTCCCCGAGCTCTCACGGCCGCCCCGTGGGGGGGTGACCGACCGCACAGTACATGCGCAAGGCTTAGAGCTGCAGAGACCCCGCTTTTGCAACGTTGGATCGGTAATCGTTAGATCAGGCCCAAGCGATAGGGCAATGATTGTTCACATGGCCAGCGCCGAGCCTTGTTCTCATCGTTGTGACACTGCTTACTCGGGCATTTTCATAGGCACACAGTCAGACGAGGCTGGAAATAGAGGGGTCGAGCGCCTGGTAGAAGTGTAAGGTAATTTTCAGGGAGAGTAGATATCTGCCTTAAAGACCGCAGGTTCGAACACCAGAAACTTTCCTCTCAGGACTCCTCTCTGCGACACACAGAAATTACTTACTACACACTTTGTCGTCCTCTCAACTGAAACCTTTGCCAACATGGCCGAAACTTTTGGCACATGTGCAAGTGCAATCGCATTATGGCAGTTCGTGGGAAGCGTCAAGACATTATTGGCCAAAGTCAAAGGAGCCCCGAAAGCGTTGGATCAGTATTTGGCAAGTTTGGACACTCTGTGCTACATATGGAGCCTATTTCAGTACATCTTCAGGATGATTCAACGGCTAACATACCAAGATACACTGTGTGATCGTCGACATCTGCGAGAAGGTACCCTCTCATCAAAGAATCATTATCGATGTCGATGGCCAGGAACAATGCCTCTTGAAATATAGCAGCTTGATGTTAAGCTTCCCATTGATAGAAGCGGAACGTTTGCTCCACTGATACAAATATCTGGAGAAGAATAGAGTGACACGACTTCGAGACTGGGTCAGCTACCATCTCATGAGAGACACGTTGAAGTTCATAATGGATGACGAAGAGATCCAAGGACTGCTTAGGAACGTGGAATGTGCGAAGTCGACGCTTCAACTGGCACTGTTGGCAGCATTATTTAGTCAATCCCAGTTCGGGTACGTATTACAAACTGAAACTTTATCGCCATTTGCATATCACTGAAGCTTAACTTTTGTACTCGACAGGCATGAAGAAACAAAGATCCTGATTCAAGATGTGAAACGTCAAATGACCAAACAGTCTGAAGTTTTAGAAAAATTACACCAAGCTTCGATTCGACAGCAGCGTGAATGGGAAGTGTCGACACATTCGGATTCTCAGACTAGTAGCTTGAGTTCTCAGCCGAGGAGTAGAGCTGTAGTCTCTAGAGACAAGGGGAAGAAAAGGACTCGAAATCTGAGCGAAAGTATTCAAACTTACATCCCACTTGGCATCAAGAAACCAGCATCTCGCAAGAGTAGGAAGTGTGAGCCAACCCGAGCACAGAGAGCTGCCTCTACAACATTCAAATTTGCAGGGCCATCCAACTACAAAAATGATAGCGACGACGACGGCGATCATAGTACACTACATGAAAGCCTTATAGAAGTACCTGACGACCAATGTAACCTCGTTTACAGAGACGGAAGGGTCTTTATTGTGGATGCTCTGCCGGAGACAAATGCACAGAACAACAATCCGTGTCTGGACCTTGTCGCCTTTGGCTCTATGAACATTCCGAACAGAATAGAGAGCCTCAGCGAAGAGGAGTGGAATAAGTGTCTGATGTCCGACAGCGATGAACTGGGCGAATTTCTGGCGACTGCTCCAGGTACAGATGCCGAGGCTGAAAGCGAGGAGGAATTGGAGGAGATCCTGGGAAGATTCGACATTCGAAGCCATACGGAAGTTTTGATTAGCGAAAACGTGGATTTGATAAGATGTAGGGCAACATCACGGCGGACTCACAGGTTTTGTGTCGAGCATATCTCTATCGACAAAGCAGGGCAAGTGCTGTATCTCAAAGATCCATGCTATGCTCATCATCGCTGCAAGCATATTACGATCAATGCAGATGGAGAAATTGACAGAAACCAATTGCCATATCGCGAGTCAATCACATTCCTTGAACCTAGAGATGAAGAGCCCACGCCTATTCGGGGGACCTCAGAAAACTCTATCTCACTTCTCGGGCGCTGTTTCGGGCGCTGTTTGACACGTACCCATACTTCGGTTAAGAACTTCAACAGTAACAGCACAGACGTTTATTGTGCGCGCGCATCCCACTTCCGCATATCTTTGACAACTTCTATGCTAGAATATTCGGATTCAGGGAGCAATACGGATACTGCAAACGGAGAACCTGGCTCGAATGAAGAACATACCGAGTCGGGACAACCGGAAGCATCTTCTAGCGACCATGAACAGGAGAAGACTTCTTCTAAAACAACAGGAACACCAGAAAACGATGAAAAAGCTGGCTGTCCCTGGTGGGTGAAATATTTGTACGGAGTCAACAGCCTGCCTTGCGCCCACTGTCGGCAAGTCGCTTCAAATCCTATAAAGACCGGGGAAGGCATCGCCTCTTTGATCATTTATTCATCCCAAGCGCATGGGTCACCAGTGGGTGTCAGAATTCGTGAACCACGCTAAAATTAGGCGAGAACGCCAGAATTTCAAAGGGGGTCAACAGTCAATTGCTAATATTATTACAAAATAAATCACCATTTTGCAGTTTTAATAGCTTTCCCCCCATTTTTAATAAGGCGTCTGTATCTCCCAGGCATATCAGCGATGCGTGAGCGTATCTCTTCTAACGTGATTTTGTCCCATTCCTCTTGAAGAGCTTGTTTTACCTCCTCGTCAGAATAAAAGACTCTCTAGCGCACACGTTGCTTAATAATATTCTAAATACCCTCAATTGGATTTAAATCTGGTGACTACGCAAGATGCTTGATATTGACTACCCAATTGACTACTTTCAGCTAATACGCAAGGCCTTCTTTACGCATACTATGAGAGGGGTCCGCATCTTCTTAAAGATACACTTGATTTGTATGTTGTAAACGCTGTTCTTGGACAGCTTTAATGTATATAGGCAAGAGACGCTCTGTATAGTACTTTTGGGTCATATAGTTGCCTACAACCTTTTTCTCTACTTTGTGAGGTTTAGTAGCCTCCTATTCTTCCACTCTAGCTTTATATTCCTCTTAAGACTCTATTATTAGGCGACAACGAGGTTTTGGAGGCATAGGAGGGTATTCTATAGTGTTTTCTTCGTTATTGTAGAACTCTAGCTTTTCTGATTTCCCCCACCAATTGATCCAAGCAGCAATATAGAATGCTATGCCTTTTATTTCTTTCCGTTCTATAATATTCTCGTCCGTATAACGTCGGCCGCCTCCTTCTTATCTCAATATATAGCCAATAGGCTAGGCGCCAGGATCGTGGTGTGCCTCGTCCGTATACGTAATCAAGCTCTAGTAATCCTCAATTGTCTTACCTACGTGCTCTTTTCCAAAAGCAACACGTTCCTCTAAGTTTTTTTCTAAAACCTGCTTGTTTACAAATACTATTTTAAACCATCGTGCCTTTATAAGCTCCTTCAATTTCCTTTGCAACTAGCGCCTCTTTATTGGGAGTTTATGGTACTAAATTTGCGCGTCAAGGTCTTGGTCGCGGACGGGGTTTCGTATAGGATCGACCAGCATTTGGCACATAGCTAATGTGACTTTAGACTTCCTCCCGAGTGGCTTTTTAGATATTCCACGTGTTGTTCTCATTGCTAGATGGCCCATTGTCTCTCTCTGACGCTTCCAACGCAGCCCAGTAGTATGGTCAACACCTTCATCGCGATATAGCTGGCGGAAGGACTTTAAGTGGTGTTGCTTATCGTACGCGTCGTAGAATCGTGTACGCTTGCGAGTTGAAGCTGGGTAATTATACGCTGGGTCTGGGGGAGGGGTAAGACGGTCATTTGCGCGCGTTCTGGGTGCCGTAAGTGCCATAATTGCTGTTGTAGTGGTAGGAATGGCGGGGCGCGATTTTCGTGTTATTCGCTAATTTTAGCGTGGTTCACGAATTCTGACACCCACTGGTGGGTATACGTGTAGTCGGTGTAGAAGGACAACTTGGATTACTGCTACCTCATGGATATGGTCTTAGTACATGTGGCGATTGCGTTTTGGAGTTCAGGTCCGCCGTCTACTTCGAGCTTATTGATGATTTATATTCAATTACGAATTTATAACAATATTATGATATAACGATTCGAAATAAATTTAGAAGTAGAGTGAAATAGCGATTTTTGAGACACAATAAAGTTCCGTTTTACTTGCTAAGCGCCTGCTGGTATATTTCTATGACAACTCGAGTCGAGATGCAGTACTTAAAGTGGAGAGAGTATCTTCGAGCATCGATCATCGAGTATTGCTAGGTAGATACCTACTCTACATGGCACGTGACCATATTTTGCCTCTTTTCGGTCGACATGGATTCAAAACCATTACTGGCCGCTGCACTGCACCTGAAGAAATATCTAAGAAACCCTCTATCTCTGCGCTGGCGTGGATATCAAAGACGAATGTGTTAGATTAAGGAAAACTGGTATTTTTCTTGCACCAAAAGTCCAAATCCACTAGGGGAAAGTGAGCCGAAGGTTCAGACGTTGATTCATATCTGTACATCCGCGTCATATGAGGGTATCAATCCAGGCCTGTAGATCGTCCAACTCAGAAAACCCACTGGTTCATCAGACTCCAGTATCAAGGTAAAATAAAGCCGCTCATTTCGTCTTTCTCCTCCTCCCCGATACCACGGGCCTCACAGCAGGCTTGGTCACCACCCCATCCTCTTTGTCCTCAATCCCAAACATCAACCCAAAACTTGTTCCTTTTCCCATCGCTTCGAATCTAACCTCGTCCTTCCCAACACAAAACCCTAACTCTCCAAATCCACCAGGAGGACCAAGAGTTTCTTTCATTTCGTCCAATGCTTCCTTGTCGACCGTCAGACTCCAGGATAGTGTTCGCCCTTTCTTGGGCGAAGCGGTTTGCGTTCGTTGTAACCTGACTTTTTGGATTGTTGAGAGGGATGAGTTCTCGTCTGAGATGCAGAGCTTGAGTGGAATCTGTTGAGATGTGGATGACTGGCCGATGGTGATGAGTTGAAGGAAGGCGATGAGGGACTGTAGCCGAGAGCAGAGAAGCGAGAGAGCGAACTGTGGGTGTTGCTGCACCTTTTTGATAAATGGGATAGTGACATTTATGATCAGCAGAGTGACTTGATGAAGTTGCCAGGTCAGGATAACAAGGTTGAATAGTTGTAAACCGAGTTTCGCCTCCGAGAATTCTTGTTTTGGACTGTCCTCCGAACGTGATGGCCAGCTGGTGCCATGTGGGAATTGCGGTCTATCGAGAAAATTAAGCTCTGACAGAATCCAAAGAAGTCCTCTGATTCCATGAAGTAAAGTCTTGATTGAACCGAGATATGATAGCCAAAAGCACCCAACTGCCGCATACAACTCAGTCTGTGTCGGCACAACTTCTGGCGGCAGCACTTTTCTCGCCCTATCCGTCTTCAAAAGAAGATATTGAATACTAAGCATGCACACACTTGTACAAAATACTGAAAGCCACGATCCAACATCAAATCCGGACCATCCGGCGTCGAAACCCAACATCCTAACAACGCCTCAAACTTTAAATCAATTCATTGACGTTACACAAAGCAAACTTTCAGACTCAAATAGCAGAAGCATGACTGTATATTTAATTTCAGAGAAAGAGAGAATCCCTCAGCCTTATGAAGGGGATGAGGTGTCGGAAATTTTCTAAACTCTCTAGCTGACAGCGGGAACGGGTACCGAGTACGGTGCAAACGACGGAACCAATCGCTTCCATGTCAAAACCTTGCTGACGAGGGTTCGGGGCAGCTGTGCCCCGTTCCTCCGACCAAATATCGAGGCGGTGCGCAATGAAAGCCGCAATAGGGAAGTAAGCAGATCCTTCTGGGTATTTCCCGAGTCGTGATCAAATTATGCGTGTCACGAGACTATCTTTGTCACCTGACTCCTGACGTTAGCTTTAGAACAATTGGAGATATTTGAAAAGTGTAGGAAGGATAGGCAAGTGCGCAAGCAGAAAGATACTTGACTCGCTGCTTGTTGCGTTCGGCCACATTGAGCTTGTGCCGAAGCGCGAATGAAATCGGTGATAGCGGAGATAACTTGGAGCTCATGGTTGCCAGATAAGCCTTGTGCGGATATGGCTGTTCCAGCGAGCAACAAGATTGTATCTCAGAGTCCTATGAAATGGAAAGCCTCTGATTGAGAGGAACAAGAATCATGTCAACAGATGTTGCCGAGTCTAGAGAATTAGTCAGCCTGTTGAAGCTAGACCTCATAGAGACTAAAAGATATCCTTACACTAACCTTGTTTCGCATTTCCAAACTCCGCTAGAAAGTGAAATTTCTAAGCATCGCTCTTCGCGCCTCAACTCTCTCCGAACCAGTAATTCATCGTGCGCTCCCATTTGTTGGACTATAGCAATGATTAAGCCGCACTCTGCAAGATCCCTGCGATGAACTTGTCTCCTCTGAAGGATCTGGGGTTTTCCCCCGCAACTCTCCCTGAACAGTATTTGAGTATGTAGAGGTCTCTGCCAATACCGGACTTAGTACTCAACGCCCGAATACATCACCTGATGTATTCATCCAAAGTACTTAAAGCACTCTCTTCCTGCTCATCCAGGCTCTCATCGAATCGAACCATATCCCAATCCTTGATCCTTATTTAAGCTCACAATCACGAATCGCCACAACATGACTTCATCCAACCAAAACAAGAAGACTCGCATCTTCATGACAGGCGCTACAGGTTACATTGGAACCACGATTTCCGAATATGCCATCAAAGAAGGCTACGAAGTACATGGCCTGTCAAGGTCAGAAGCAGGAGATGAGAAATTGAAAGCTTTGGGTGTCACGCCCGTGCGTGGAGACTTGACAACTCTCGACGTACTTCGTCACGAAAGCTCTCAAGCTGACATCGTCATCCAACTCGCATTCATGAATGACTTCCAGAACTTCGAGAAAGTCCTCCAAGCTGATAGGGCAGCAATCGATGCAATGTGCGAACCCCTCGTCGGCACTGGCAAGTCGTTCATCGTGACGAGTGGGACTCTTCTAAATGAACCTGATCCAAACCATGGGGAGGTGACCGAAGATTCTCCAATGGCAAACTCACCCTTGACTGGGCGAAAGATCTCTGAAGATCTTGCTCTGTCATACGCTTCCAAAGATGTTCGTGCCAACTGCCTCCGTTTGGCTCCTTTCGTGTATGGTCGAGGTGGAAGTGGGTTCCTTCCCAACATGATACAGAAAGCTGTTGATAACGGGGAATCGATTTACGTTGGCGATGGAAGTGCGTGCTTTACAAGTGCGTATGTGGACGATGTTGCTCAGCTTTACCTACTTACTGCCAAATCTGCGAAGCCTGGCGAATTGTTCAACGCTACGACTACGACAAACGTTAGCTTCAAAGAGATTGCAGAAGCTATTGGATCTCTACTTAAGCTCCCTGTTCGCTCGGTCACGCTCGACGAAGCAACGAAGCTGTGGAACCCATTCTTCGCCAACATCTTCTCTTTTGAGAATCGAGCCTCCGGCCAGAAGGCAAGGCAGCAATTAGGATGGAAGCCCAGTGGTATCGATGTCTTGTCTGATGTGAAGACTGGATCGTATGTGGAGTTTGCGAAGAAAATTCAGACCGGCGAGGGAGGTGCCTCCCAAGGAGCAAAAGCCATATGGGAACGATCTTAAGCGAAAGGCTGGTCGGAATGAGCATGGGTATTCAGATGATTGGATTCATAAAAATATTCGAATCAAAACTGTACACTCCTATCGACGACCCAAAATTTCAGGATGATTGAGTGGGAACATCAGGCCCTAGCTGCTGCACCTTGCCGAGTGGCAAACGACGTAGAAGAGAGTGATCTTTGTTCGGGCGGCCTCATTTCCCTCCACGTCTTTTCAACTGCATCTTCTCTTGTCTTCTGCCCACTGAATGATCGGATTTCTCAAAGACAGAGACACAACACGATCTTGATCTAATGCTTGATAGCGAATCTGCCCCGCGAAGTGTTCGGCGGCAAATAGGCCAGCCGGGTGTGCAATCGAAATCATTGGCCCCCAATCCACATGCAACGACGCGCACGATGCTTTCGGATACACCCACATCTGCGGCTTGCATGGCGGGCCTCTCAAGCGCGACACCGTGGGGTGCTAATGGACGTGGGGGAGTTTCAGGCATTACCGCGGGCATCTGCATCAACCACACCAATCAATACTTCTGCAAATGCCCGTCCAGCAATATGCAAGTATAAGTGGCTCATGTTGAACCTGCAGCCTTGCTGCTTTCAACTCGGTGTGGATCGCACTCTCAGTCTCACATCCGATTCGTAGCCGCAAGATGGCGTTTGAGGCCGACTGCCAAGACACTGGACAAAGTGTGGTGACACAAGATTTGGTTTGCAAGACTTCTTTCATCCTGCCATGATGTTATTCTTGATCTGAATATATGTTCAGTCGAATTTCTCCAGCTTATCGTGGCTTTTCCAATATCAAATCTACTCCAGCAAAACTCGCAGCCTTAAAGAAAGTAGGTCCTGGACCCTCACAGCTACATCAGGACCTAATATCGGCTTTTTTCGCTGTTGCCTGATCGCTAGGTTCGATGTCTGCAAGAAATAAGTGAGTCTTGGCCTTCTCATTGGTAGTAATGCTATCCATTCTGACGATTTATGCTGAAGTAGCCCGAGAGTATGCTTCGACTTTGCAAGAGGGAAATGCACTCGCGGTAGTCGCTGCCACTTCAGCCACGATCCCAATCTACCATGTCCCTATTACCCAACTTCGAGAGGATGCTCTAGAGGGGGCAGATGCCCATTTACACACCACGATCGCCGATCTCCAGACACTTCCCGCACAGCTCAACCAACACCATCGGTGCCTCGCCAAGAATCTGATCTCGAGGCTAGCTGTCGACGGTGGACTTATATGATTCCACGACCGGACTCGCGTCCATATCAGAACGCTGCAGTGGACCTCAAAAGGTTCTTCGAAACAGGCTGGGACCTGGTCGAACGAGGCGATGCTGGAACTCGTCAACATATCATCACAAAATTGGCCTCTGAAAATGGACTCGCGATAATCAAGGCGTTGGCCGATTTGATGACGGATGGAACATCAGATAACGTCACTCTTTCGATATTCAAAGACCAAGCATTACCATTCTTTCAAATCATAGCCTATGCCGACATCGTTTCATCGTTGGTCCTGGAAGCTCCAGTGGACGGTATCTACAACTTCCTTTTCGGTCCCAGTGGTCGACGTGCTGCGCAAGTGTTCAGATCCGTGGCCAGATCTATTGTGTCCTTGATTAGCGATCCTTCAACCGATGAGGGCATGTCAGCCAGGGCAATCTCGACTAGTCTTGCTGTTTTACAACGCCTCATTGATGGATATCAAACTGCTCAACTCCTCGACGACTTCAAATCCATTGTGGAGACGCTCTCTGCTTGTATGTCAGATGATGTCGCCCTGATTCCTGCGCAGCAGAGCCTTGTTAGGATCAGAAGACGCTTGAATATCGGGAACTCACTACCTGTCAGAACTCAAGCACGAAGCATGAGAGACGTCCACGATGTTACCTTTCAGCTAGATGTCGATCTTCCTGGCAGATTATCGAAGCATGGCCCAAGACATGACAATGACCGGGAGAACATATCGGAGATTCGAATTCTTCCTACATCAGCCGAGATCATGTCCCAGAGAACAGAATTCTTACCATCGATTCGAGCCCCGTCAACGCATCTTTCTGGCATAGCTGGACTTCTGGACAAACATTTTCGTCTTCTTCGTGAAGATACAGTCGGCCAAGTACGAGACGCTGTTAAAGTGGAGCTTTCTAGGCTGGAACACCCAAATCGCACCGAACAGCTAACTCAAGGCAAAAACATACTCAGGAATGTCGTCCATCAGAACCTTCGTATCCTCGGTCTAGTTGTAGACAAGAAGAAAGGACTTCAAGTACTTGTTGGCTTTGAGCAACCTAAAGTGATTCGCGGAAAATCACGAAGAAATCGAGAAGAATGGTGGCAGAATTCGAAGCGACTGCAACCTGATGCTTTCGTCTGTTTTGTTTCTGCTTCACGACGAATAATATTCTTCTCTGTTGGTGAGGTCCCCACTTCGCAGAACTCCAGGGAGAAAAACAATTCTGAAGATGCGAGGAGTGCTGGGAAAGGCCATGACGAACCGCAGAACACTCCAAGCCTATCCCATGACAATGACGAAGCAACCGTGCTGCTGAGTATGGTTGAGCATAATGCTGACGATATTCGATGGATTGTCAATCACATTGGCGCTCGCCATAAATCGCGTCAATCACTTGTAGAGTTCCCTGGAATTTTACTCCCGTCCTTTCAACCCACTCTACATGCTTTGCAGAGGATGAATCGTACCTTAGATGTTCCCTTTGCCGACATCATCGCGCCAACCACAGACGTCGCTGACCTAGGCGCCTCTCAGGTACAAGGTAAGCCTCCAGCTTATGCTCGCCAGCCAGGTTTCAGTTTTAATCTGGATTTTCTTGCTGGAGGAAACCCCTTGTCACTGAATCCTGGATCTGGAGAAAGATTTGACTTCGAAGTTTTCGACAAGTACACGACCCTGGATGATGCACAGCAAGAGGCAGTAATACATGCCTTGAGAACACCGCTTGCTGCTATACAAGGTCCACCTGGTACAGGCAAGAGTTACACTGGAGTCTCCATCATCAAAGCTCTTCTGAACAATCGTGCTGCAGCGAAGTTGGGGCCAGTAGTTTGTGTTTGTTATACAAATCATGCTCTTGATCAACTGCTAGAACATCTCTGGAATGATGGAATCAGGCAAATCATACGCCTCGGCTCTCGTTCCAAGTCGGAAATTCTGCAGAAGCTAAATCTCCACGTCGTTTCCAAGGATGTTGACCCTACCAAACAGGAAAAGCACGACAAATGGCAGTATAACCAACAAATCGCAACGCTCGTAGAGGACATTCGAGTGATTCTCGCCGGACTGAATGAGCCATCTTCTTGGAAGAACGTTCGAGACTATCTCCAACTGCGTCATCAACGACACTTCAATGATTTGTTCAAAGGAGGGATTGATGAAGATGGCTTTACGGAAGTGAAGCAGGGCAAGAAGATTCGAGCTGTCGAGAGTTGGCTGAAACAGGCACCGAAGAAGATCACCTCAAACCGGCCAATAGCAGAGCTCCAACAAGTCTCTTTGAGCGAGACATCATCGCTTGAGCGAAGCGCACTTCATAAGCATTGGTTGGAGATGCACTCGAACGAGCTTCTTCAACGCCTCCTCGGCTCTCTCGATGAGCTGTATGATGCTAAGTCCAAGCTGGACAAGTGCCATCAAGAGCTCGACCTTCGTTGTCTCCGGCAAGCGAACATCATCGGTGTCACAACATCAGGGCTGGCAAAGACGATCGATGTGCTTGGAAGAGTTGGAGCAAAGGTGATCCTGTGCGAAGAAGCAGGAGAAGTTTTGGAAGCCCATACTCTTACTACATTCCTGCCTGGAGTGCAACATGCGATTCTGATCGGAGATCACGAGCAACTGCGACCGCAGATCAATAATTTTGAGCTACAACATGATAATCCGAAAGGACAGAAGTTCTCACTCGATATCTCGCTATTCGAACGCCTCGTCAGCCCTCAACCTGGCCACCCCAAACTTCCCTGCATCGCCTTGGAAACCCAAAGACGAATGCATCCCTCTATATCAGACCTGGTTCGGGTTCCGTTATACCCAAGATTGAAAGATCATCTTTCTGTATCTGACTACCCAGAAGTCGATGGCATGCGAAAGCGCCTCTTCTGGCTCGATCATCGCGAGACAGAAGATCCACGTTCTGCTCAATCAGTATCAATGTCACGTACCAACACATTCGAAGTCGACATGGTTGAAGCCCTGGTTGCACATATTGTCCGACAAGGGACATACGGAAACGAAGACATTGCTGTGCTCACTCCATATCTCGGACAACTCCAAAAGATTAGGAAGCGACTAGCTAGCACATTTGCACTTGTGGTCGGGGACAGGGACATTGAAGAGCTCGAAGCCACGGGTATCGAAGATCCAGCAGAAAGTGAAAAGCAATCTCAAACACAGAAGTCGACCCTCCTCAACGCGTTGAGAATTGCAACTGTCGACAATTTCCAAGGTGAAGAAGCTAAGGTCATTGTGATTTCTCTGGTTCGAAGCAATGAGGAACGAAATTGCGGCTTCCTCAAGACCTCAAACCGAATCAATGTCTTATTATCTCGAGCCCGTCATGGCATGTACATCATCGGCAACTCAGATACCGCAAGTCCGGTCACGATGTGGTCACAAGTAATCTCGATGCTTCAAGAGAATGATAATATTGGCACGAGTCTTGCTTTGTGCTGTGCAAGACATCAAGATACCCCCATCGAAGTGTCAATTCCCGATGACTTTGCTCGTCTGGCTCCTGAAGGTGGTTGTGACAAGAGATGTGCATCACGATTGCGTTGCGGACATGCTTGCCCCAACATGTGCCATTCTGATACACTCCACAACGCCGTTCGTTGTCTCGAACGATGCCAGAGAGTCAAGGCTGGGTGTGACCATGCATGCCCAAGACCCTGCGGAGATCCATGTGACGACAAATGCCAAGTCGTCGTCAAGAACATTATCTTACCATGCGGCCACGTCGCTGATCGACTGAGATGTTATGAAGCACAAGCCCCAGAGATGGTACAATGCCAGGTGAGCATGAATCAAATCGTGCCTTACTGCAACCATCAAGTGAAAGTTTTCTGCCATCAACTTCCTCTGGAAATCGACCACGAGTGCAATGCAAGATGCGGTGCAATGCTGCCTTGTGGACACTCTTGCAATTCTCGCTGCAGTAAATGCAATACAAGGATCGATGGTCGGATCGTGGAGATAGCACATTCACCATGCAGCACTCCATGCGGAAGACCTTACTCGACATGCAGACACGAATGCCGAACTCCATGCCATGGTGACAGTCCGTGCCTTCTCTGCTCTCAGCCTTGCGAAGTTAGCTGTGCCCATTCCAAGTGTAGCAAGAAGTGCCACGAGCCTTGCATTCCATGTGCTGAAGACTGCACCTGGTCCTGTCCCCACAACGGGAAGTGTAACTTGCCATGCGCTGTTCCATGCGATTTGTTGCCATGCTCTAAGCGCTGCACAAGTCTTTTGACTTGTGGACACCAATGTCCGTCCCTCTGCGGAGAGGTGTGTCCAGACTCAAGATATTGTCAAATTTGCGCTGGCCCATCTATTAAGACGATGGTCGTCGACTATATCATGTCGTCTACGTACGAGGAGACTGATTTAGACGAGAACCCTTGTATCGTCCCTTCTTGTGGTCACATCTTGACCCTGGAAAGCATGGATGGTCACATGAGCATGTCAGATTTCTATACTTCTGATGAGGCAGGGTCTATCATCGGACTGACCAAAAATTCTGAGCCATTCTCCGCATCTTCACTGAAGAATTGTCCACAATGTCGTGGCCCATTGCGCAACATCAATCGCTACAGTCGAATTGTCCGACGAGCACTGATGGACGAATCAACGAAGAAATTTATTGTATGGGCCAATGCAGGCTTTATTCCACTTGTGACGAAAATGAAGCATATCGAGGAAGAGCTGCGAGAGACTGCCGACATTCCTGCTGCCACCACGACAAATATGTCCGAGTCGATTGAGCTAAACAAAAGCCGAGATATGCAGTTCACGCGGATCGGGCTTCTTGTGAGAGGAATGAAAAAATTCAAATCAGTTCTACCTCTTCGACGAGACATCAAGCAGTTCCTCAAGCAGGTGGGAGAGACGGAACAACCCTTTGGTCGAGTACGGGATCTTGTGCTAGATGCCCGTAGACATCGAGGTGTTGATGTCGATGATGCTGTGGCGCTCTCAGGTGCTGATATTCTGCAAACTCGGAACCGACTTTTGACCACAGTCCTGCTCATCCGATGTGACTACGCAATCCTTGCCAAGTTTCTTGAGACCTACAAGAAAAACATCACCAACTCAACTGCCTTGCCTCGTACGATAAAGCTTGACTTGAGCGAAAACAGGAAAGACTGCGAAGCTCTGATCAAGGAGTCAGAAGCAAGAAGTCAGCCAGGAATCGTGGTCGACGGTCATGTCTACTGGGCTCGCTTCTTAGCACTCGAACGTAGTCTATCAGAATCGTCTGAAAAGCTCACAGCCTTACGAGAGACTGCAAAAGATCATCTCCAACGAGCTAAGCACGTCTGTGCTGCTCATCCTGGTCAGACCGCAGGCATGATGGAGGAGATTACGGAAGTAGAGAAGATGCTCCGTGACTCGACTTTCTACATGCCAGTGACGAACGAGGAGAAAGCTGCTGTGTATGCAGCTATGGCGAGCGATTTTCGAGGGACTGGCCATTGGTACTACTGCGTTAACAATCATCCTTTCACGGTGGGCGAATGCGGTATGCCCATGCAGACTTCGACGTGTCCGCAGTGTGGTGAGCCTGTTGGCGGGACGAATCATACTGCCGTTGATGGCGTTAGGCCAGCCGCTGATCTGGAGAGAGAATTTGGGAATTTGAGAGTTCGATGATTCATATTTGTTCAGGGATAAATTGCAAGAAGCGGGAGTTTATTTTTTGTTTGACGAGTTATATTGTTCATTAGGGAGCGGGATATTGCGCAGTACTAACAATTCAATTATAATGTCTAAGACATCAATAGTTTTAAGGTACGCCATGGCTTTCAGGCCCCAATCTTTGTTCAAATCTTGTGAGTTGGGTATGCCTTTGGGGCAGTGCAGTCTGCCTCGGTGGCTGCCTGCCCCGGTGGCTGCCTGCCCCGGTATGTTTGCCTGTCCCGGGAAGCGAGACCCCCTTTTTAAGCGAATCGTAGGGGGTCTCCACCAATTCCTGCGAGGGCATTTGAGGAGCGCTTCTTAAGGTACATTCTTTGTGCTTGGACAAATGGCCACAAGTTATGAGTGAGGATTGTTCTTGGAAGTGATAAAGTTGCGAGTTTCACAATCTCAACTGTTTTCAATGAAGAGCCTAGTAGCTAAGCTTTGTCTTTGCACGCAATTAAATCCTGGAAGCAATCTATACATAGTATCTGTGAGTCACATAAATGTGAAATGACCAAACCAAGCCTAGCAATTGCAGAAGTGGCAAGAATGAGCGTTAGATGGGTGCTTGTAGAATTTTGCAACACATGAGCACGTGATATTGGGCTTGTCTTCTAGAATTGAATTCTAGAAAGCAGTGACGCGAGGTTCTAAAATCTGTGGTTGGACTGTAAGACTGGACTATCAAATGAAAGGCATTTCGTGAATTATTAAACGAAAGCCTTTTCTGTGACTTCTTTTCGACAGAAATACAAACTGATGTTCTACACGTGACAAGGCTGCCCGCATTAGGCACCAGGCCCATCTCGTATATTTAATCGCCACCCGTCCCGTCAACTTCCAATTCTTCTTCATCTTTTCCATTAACAAAACCACATCGAAATCTTCTCTGTGTATCGTCCTCCACGACTACGAGGAATCGCAAATTGTTGCCCATCATGACCTACCTTTGCGGTTGCTACTACCACATCGTCTCCACTGACTACTACACAAGATATCAAAGACACTATCTTCCGCTTCTTGATTCGGAAGTACACAGTACCATTCTATCAACATCATCAAGAACAGTCTTGAAGCAGACCTTCACCAACCCCTCATCGACCGACAACATCAAAGAGTGTATCTACACCTTCCCACTTTACGATGGAGTCTCTGTCGTCAGCTTCATCAGTCGTATCGGAAAGAAAGTCCTCACGGGTCTCGTGAAGGAGAAAACCAAGGCCAAGGAAATATTCGACCAGGCTGTCGCGAAGGGAGAAACAGCTGGCCTTCTGGAACAGGCACCGGAGGCGTCGGATGTATTCAGTACAAAGCTTGGCAATATCCCAGCAGGAGAGAGTGTCATCGTCGAAGTCACATACATTGGAGAGTTGAAGCACCACGAAAACGAAGGAATTCGGTTCACCATCCCGACGAAGATTGCGCCTCGATATGGATCAGGCCCCAGTCATGGCTTTGGATTTGCACCTGGAATTGTCGCAACGGGTGAGGACAACAGCAACATCAAGATTGTTGTCGATGTTAACATGCCGGAGGGTTCTTTTATCAAGGGGGTACAATCACCTTCCCATCCTATTGCAGTCTCAATGGGTACCGTCTCAACCGCAACTCGAGATCAACCTGTCATGAGCAAAGCTTCGGCCACTTTGTCTCTCGGAAGTGCTTCTCTGGACCAGGACTTCGTCTTAATTGTTCAGTCAAAGGATGTGGGCACTCCGAAGGCCATTCTGGAGGTTCACCCCACCATACCCAATCATCGAGCTTTGATGGCTACGCTGGTGCCTAAATTCTCTCTACCGCCTTCCAGATCAGAGATTGTGTTCGTCGCAGACCGAAGTGGTAGTATGAATGGCAATATTGAAATGCTCATATCTGCCATGAAGGTTTTTCTGAAGTCCTTGCCTCAGAATGTCAAGTTCAACATCTGTTCGTTTGGCTCTCGACACAGCTTCCTATGGCAGCAAAGCAAGACCAACAGCAGAGACACACTGCAAGAAGCTACTGCTCACCTTAACAAGTTCTCTGCAGATATGGGTGGCACAGAGACTTTCGAGGCAATCAAAGGCACCATCGAGCGTCGACTTAAGGACATTCCTCTCGAAATCATACTTCTTACTGATGGTGATATCCACCGACAAAACGACTTATTCGCATACGTCAATGAGCGGGCTGAAGAGACCAAAGGCAAGATCCGTGTCTTTCCCCTTGGTATCGGAAATGGTGTCTCCCATGCTCTCATCGAAGGTTTAGCCAGAGCTGGTAATGGGTTCGCTCAGGCTGTTCAGCATGGCGAAAGACTCGACAATGCTGTCATTCGCATGCTTCGTGGGGCACTTACCCCTCACATTACTGACTATACATTGGAAGTCAAGTACCAGGAGGAAATTGACGATGACTACGAGCTGATCGATCGGGTCACGGACGGAATGAAGGTTTTGCTCACTCCGGAGACGATGTCTCTCAAGAGTTCTTCGTCGATGTCCCCCAAGCCTACCATATCTCTCTTCGACACCACTACAGACCCTGAGAAGGATGCAATGAAGGAAATCCAAGACACCACTTTCAGTCTATCACCCGTTCCTTCTCCGAAGCTCCTCCAAGCACCTCATAGGATCCCATCTCTGTTCGCCTTCTCAAGAACAACAGTCTACCTGCTCATGTCTCCAGAGACGATTCAACGCAGACCAATCGCCGTCGTCTTGCGAGGAACCTCCGAACATGGCCCCCTCGCTTTGGAAATTTCCGTTGAAGAACTTCCTACCCCAGCCGAGACCATTCATCAACTTGCTGCTAAGAAGGCAGTTCAGGACCTTGAGGAAGGCCGAGGATGGATCTACGATGCTAAGGATCAAGATGGTGTTCTGATTAAGGAGCGATATCCCAGCTCTTTCGATGACATGGTTCAGCGAGAGGCTGTTCGACTTGGTGAGAAGTTTCAGATTGCGGGAAAGTGGTGTTCTTTCGTTGCAGTTGCTGCTAATGATAAGGAAATCGCGGAGAAGAAGGATGAAGCTGCTGCATCAGCTGGTGATCACACCACTGACGATCTTGACTCGGATTCTGACTGTAAGTCATCTCAATCAATTTTCGTCGTTTTTCCTGTTGAAGAAGGGCTTGCTAATCAGTTTACAGATATTGTCCACTCCCTTGATGATGCGGTTGCTCCTTCTGCTCCTTCCCGACCCTATGGTGCAGGATTTAGCTACCAATCGTCTTACTCCAGCAGCGTACGAAGGCCAACCCTATCTGCCCAGCCAGCTGGAGGTTCTGCTCTCTTTTCTGCCTCTCCCCCTGGAATTGCGTATCGCCGGTCTGGTAATATGACTGCAGATGCAAGATTTTCTTCTCCTAGAGCCAGAAAACGTGTCATGAATACGGAGGCTCCATCTGCATCGGCTTACGGTATGGCGAGTTTCTCTGCTGATGCTGAGACTTCAGACGAGTGGAGCCCGAGCAGTCCCGGCTTCAGCCCCATCAGTCCAAGCTACAGCCCTACCAGCCCACCACCCCCTCCGTATCGATCCAGCACAACCGCCCAAGGTCGTATCATGCAACAGCGACAGGAAGTTGATCCTGCCTTAGCTTCACAAGCAGGCCCGCCAAATGTTCGATTCGGACCGCTAAGCCGTACACAGGATCCTGCTCCAACGGCCTTTGGTGGAGGGAGCGGTTTCCCACAAACTCGTACTGCTCAACCTGGCGCGCTTATGAGTGCTGTTGGTAACATGTTTGGTAGGTCTGTGGATGGGGCAGCTAATCGAGGTTCAACACCACCTGGTATGAAGGGCTTCAGACAGAGAATCCAAGACAATGGCCCTACCATGAAAGGAAGATCAATCCCAAAGCGTAAGATGAAGTCAGAGGTGGACGACATGGACTACACCCCTACACCTGTCGAAGTTGACTGGAGCACCAAGACCGTCGTCGAGAAGATGCTGGCTTTGATCGACCTCCAGGACTTTGAAGGATTCTGGCCAGTAGAGAAGCGCGAGGAGATCTCGAAGATCATTGGTGTTGCTATCGATGGTGCCGCAGAGGAGCTGGAGAGCAAGATCTGGATCACTATGGCGGCTGTGAAGTTCTTGGAGGAGAAATGTGGTGATGAAGAGGGGACCTGGGGACTGATTGTTGAGAAGGCTAGGGCTTGGATGGCGGGCACGAAGAGTGCAAGCGAGTTGGAGGTCTTTGAGAGCCGTGCGGAGAAATTGATTGTGGGATAGGACCGGGGTAAATGTTGCGACGGATGTGAGGAAAAAGTTTTTGGGTTGATTGAGTAATGGCATGTGCTTGGCCGTAACAATTTGGTTTCTCCTTGGCGTCAGTTACTATGATAGATCACGATGGTCATGAGAATAATGATGGGAAAATTCTATCGAAACTACTCAGCCGTAGAATTTTGCAAAGTAGAGACATACGGTATGGCACTATCAACTCTCAGATGGGCGAAAGTTATGACAGGACCAACTCCCTTTATATTTTGTACAAAATGCATCCTAAATATTCCCAAGTCTAGAGTATCAAGGTCGTGTCTTTCATATAAACAGTCATCAAAACACCGTGACACTCTTGGCCTCCGTAATCAGTACCTGCGGCTCCCATTCCAAGCGTTCCAAACGAAATCCAAATTTCTGTAGACCCTCCGTGACTTCCTTGAATTCACGTGCCATCTCGCTTACGAGTTTATGCAAAAACGACGGCTCGATATACTTGCTGCGAATTCTTCGGCCGGCGTCCATACAACTTCTTCAACGTACCTTCGAGATCGTCTGCATCGCATGGGTTAGCAATGCCGTTGGACCTCATGAAACATAAGGCGACGTAGTAGAGCGTCTCTTCGAGGATCCTGTTGATACCCGTATTGATAAATTGAACTACGAGCCAGAGAATTGAAGATTAGAATCTTGTTCGGAAAAATTGGGATCAGGTCCTGACTGGGCAGAATTTCATGCATGTGTTCGTACGTACTATTTCTTGAGTCTGCGAGCTCGAGGAGTGCAAAGATCGTCATGACACCCGAGTGCCCAAATGTTGCTCCACCGACTGCTGAGGCTGCCATTGCCGATGCACTGATAGTTCCTGATGATGCAGCCACAGCTGATGTTGTTGTCACGGCTGCGGCTGCACCTCCTGCTTCGGCGGCGATTATGACAGCTCCACTAGCAGCCACGGCTCTAGTAACAGCCACGGTTCCAGTAGCTGCCGCGGCTCCAGTAGCTCCTGCAGCCCCAGTAGCAGCAGATGTACTAGCAAGGGCACCAGCACCTGCTACTGGTGCCGCAACAGGCAAGAGACATACCGCAGCAACCGCTCCTCCAACGAGAACGACACCGCTCACAGCAAAAGCACCCCATATAATGGCGTCTTGTTTCTTCTTGTCAGTCAAGTAAGCCAAAATAGCCGTGAGTCTTGGAGTCGCCCGCTTCAGTTGGTAGATCTTGTGAAGGGCGTTGCACGATTTACGAGGAGACGGCTCGTTCGATCCTGTGTGCAGAACCGAATTAGTACAAAGATATAAGACGGATTAGACAAGACAGCGCCGTACTGGTATCCATAGCCAAATCTTCCAAAACTTCCAAGACATCTTCCAGGCATCGTAGGACTGGTCTGTAAGACTCGTGAATAAACTCCTTCACCGAGCTGCGGTCTAGATCCTTTGGGAGAGGACTCTGTTTCCAATTAGTATCACCTATCTCCTCAAACGGTTCATGCGGAAGGTGGAAGACATGCATTTGCCGTTAGTCTGGGGACCGCCGCGCTTGCTGTTTGCAATCCGGCGATTGCCAGGTTCGCAGTGGGCGAGTTGAAATATCCAATTGGAATTTTCTGAATGACCGTGTCATAGGCTGATAAAACGTCTGCGATCCAGGGCCAAAAGACTATACGATATTAGATAAAAAGCCATAATACTGACTTTGGGACTCACCCTCCATGATACCACTTGGTGGTGACGATTGCCTTCTCCCATTGCTTCCATTGTTCGATTTCTGGGATATGGAACTGATGTACGTAGATTCTGGTGCGACCTACTTCGTTGCCAATCGGGGGACTGCTGGATACCTCAGGGTGATCCCGGTGAGGCGACGTGAATAGACTCTGTCAAGGAGGTCTGGTTGATCAACCAACGCCTGGAAGTGTTGAAAAAGGAATTCATCTAGCAGTCTTTGGACCCAAAGCTGTCTCTCTTCGTCGTCACGAGGTTGATTTTGTAAGCCCCAGATATCAGCGGTTCGGCATGAGATGTCAACCTTGCAGGTTACATTCAGTGACTGCAGAGCTGAGAGCCTCAACTGGACATGGAGATCGACGTACCTGGATTGGCTGTGGCGCCGGGCCTTCGTTAAAGGGCAGAGATGTCACAGTCCATGGCGTGAGAGTTGGAGTTTGTGCTCCTCCAGCTCTACACACACCTGTGTGGACTTCCTGAAGAAATTCGCGGATTAGAATAGCTAATTGGTAGTTTGTTTGACATGGTGGTCGTTGCCACACAGATAAACGGGCCGTGAAGTCGGTACCGGCAGAAACCGGATCGTCGCGTCTGGTTAGAAATGCATAGGGAGACGATGCCGGCTGGTACTGCGATGCTACTAGCGCACTCATGATGTGTCGTATTAAGAAAATGAAGTTGTTGATTCTGGAGAAGGAAAAGGAAGACAGAAGTAAGGAAGACAGAAATAAGGAAGAGCACTCATGTCCACCGCCCTTTAGTCGTGGTTTGTCGGCTTTTTCAAGCATAGACTACGGACTGTGCGAAACAAAAAGACCACGAGAGAAGGGCAGTCAGTGGGCACGGTTACCATGTAAATAAAGACTCCAGCCTCACGCGAAAGCCGGGCGTAAAGACGGGAGGATCTTGAAAGGAAAGGGAGAGCGCCTGTTCCAGGCTTTCAGCCACAACTTTCTAGTGCACACACATGGCATCACCCGATATGCAAACGGGCCCTACCACTGTTATTCAGTGATTGACGCCGCCGACGTTTCAAGAAACTTTCTTTTGTACGAGATACGATTCAGCCTGTCCTGGCTGGGCCTAGTTCCCGCACTCCTTTCGGGAGTGAGGAGCTGAGAAAAAAGGGGGCATAAGATGGAATGTCTTAGCGGTACCTTGCAGGTATGCGCTAATCGATACTTAGCCTAGCGCAGCATAGCAAACGTAAAGGCATGCAAGGCTTTTATCGACGTTCACCTCCATTCTTGAGCTCTATTCATCTGAGAAATATCAGTTACCATTCCCAGAATAGTCTCTTTACTTCTTACTGAAACGTCACTATCATTATCTTGCAATGAGTATAGAATGTCATGACGAGCGAGTTGTTGCGCGCCAACGGGAAGCACGTGCGCAATTGGCATCGCAACAGCGACGAGATGGACTACGCGACCGAAGAGAAGAGGACGACAGCGCGAGCTGGCTCATGTTCGACGAAGAGCCAATCGGTACTCGATTTGAAGTACTACGCCGTTCAGCAATCTTCAACTTGGCCGATCTGAGTAGACTGCGCTCTCAGCGCAGAGCCGCTTAGTCCGTATTTCATAGTCCGCCCTGCGGTGCAGTTGCTAACATTCACGTCATAGTAAGTATTCAGACAGGACTTCTGAGTCTCAGGCGATCAGTGAGTTCCTTTCTTATTTGTGACCCTTCGATTAATCGAATATGTAGTAAATGTCGATTCTCTAACGATAGAGGATGCCCAGTACGAGGTGACGTGGGATTGTCTTCGTCGAGATCTGCGCTTGATGCTAGTCGTACTAGGTAAAATCCAGGAGGCCGAATGGTCTTACAGATCATTCCCATACGTTCCCAATTGCTTGCTCTACGTGTGCGGATTGTAGGTTGCTCTTTTTTTGTATTGAGAAGCGCAAGGAAGCCATTCACTAACCTTTGCGAATAGTGGGTGGGCACAGGATCTGGCAAGGCATGCAAACGAAACAAGAGCTATTCTGGCAAAAGATGCGAAACGTACGGCGCTTTCCCCGGAATTTGCTGGCCAACCTGTAGAATTCTACAATAGTCGACCTAAGCCCCGCGTATCCGAGATTGTTTGGCGCACAACTGAGAATGCAACGGAGGCATCGTCGGGCATCAATTTCCTTCGTGTTGTTCTATTGTTCGGCCTCGGTGTATCTGGCGTATGGTCTGTGTATCGGTTATGGAGATTTGGGACAATCTTATTGTGCAGGCAGTCTTCGAAAACTTTAACCGCGAAGGTCGGGCGTAATGACCTGAGTGAGGAAGACTACATTTCGTTGAAAGGTTTCAAATGGTCGTCTTTGTGGTGGATAAATGCAATGCTCTGAAGTGGGGTATTCAAATCCATACTTGATGATGTTTATGACTTCCTTTATTTGTACACTGTTGACGATTCTACACATCACACATCGAAGAGCATGTGTGGATGGCGTAGGCCCATGCAAATCTTGTCTCAATAAAGGGCATTTTACAGTTTCCAACGGTCCCGAATCAGCCAGAACCTTAATAAACACCCGCTTTTCTCAAGTTTTATGATAAGAGCTGAGGCCACCGGGAATGGCCCACTTAAGCGAGACGCGGTAACGCGTAAAAATTCTACACCCCATTTTAAAACCCTTACTACACAACAACCCTCTTAGGAATTAGTCCATAATTCAAGATGGAGACACCTCTTATCCTAAGTGATCCTATCGAGAAAGAGAATAATGAATGGCCTACCCCTGCACGTGCAGTCATTCGATCTTTACAGCGCTAGGGAAAGTCGCAACGCGAGATTGTCTCAGAGACCCATATCCCTCGAAGAACAGTACGCCGCATTCTTAAGCAGGAATCTAGTCGGAGAGAGCGCAAAAGAAAGCTCTCTAGACACCATCTCATGTCTATACGCGACATACGTTATTGCATTCGAACCATTTCCAAAAACTGGAGCTCTAGGCGCATGACTTTTGAGGCTCTCAAAAAGCAACTACCCTACCTACCCTCGGTGCGCACCATTCGTCGAGAATTAGCCCGGGCTGGCTACCGCCGCTGCATTGCATGCCCTCGACCATATATTACCCTCAAACAAGCTAGGAAGAGATATGTATTTGCCAAGGAGCATAGATGGTGGGGGACATCAGACTATGCAGCTCATAGAGATGATGGCAAGCAAGGAGGGGACTGGAGGAAGGTTGTATGGTCTGATGAGGCTATATTTGAGACTGGGAAGAATGGCAGGATATATGTGACTAGGAGGGTAGATGAGAGGAGGTGCCCTGACTGCATTAAGTCAGTCTACAGGTCAGGGAGGACAACGGTCATGATATGGGGGGCATTAGGTTGGGATTACAAGTCGCCATTAGTCTTCCTAGAGAAGCTTCCAGAACGCAAGGGCATATGTTCTAAAGCCTATCTACAGCAAGTTCTTCAGCCTATAATCTTCCCTCTCTTTGATGATCTAGGGCCGGAGTATATCTTCATGGAAGACGGGTCTAAGGTGCATAAAGGGCATGCCAGATTACCTAGACTACAGCACAATATCCGAGGGTTTAATTGGCCTCCTTCTTCACCAGATTTGAACCCTATTGAGAAGGTCTGGAGGTGGATGAAGGAGGAATTGAAAGACTTGGACTATGTGCCCAAAAATAAGGTGGATTTGAAGAGGGAGTTGCAAAAGCTATGGGACCGAGTTGACCCACGTGACTTTCGCCACTACACTGAGCAATTGACTTGTAAGATTGAGGATGTAATTAAGTACAAGGGTATGGCTACTATTAATTAATAATAAGTTCTATTTTCACAGAGATTCATAAGAAGACTAAAAAATTATGATTTTTGGTAAATAAGGTCTCATTTGTTGAGTTTCGCTTAAGTGGGCCATTCCCGGTGGCCTCAGCTCTTACCATTTCTTTTTAACTTCAGGCACCACCCCAGAAACAAGCTTCTACATATGGAGCTTTTATTGAAGCTTAAGCTTTTGTCTATCGAACGAGCCTTTACGAGGCGCTAGCTTTTTATGGCGTTTATGTCTGCTGGAGTCCTGCCTAGACTCGCTGAGCCTCGCTCTCTTTCAGTCACGGAATCGTCCTGCATTAGTGTATGTATATTGCCACTTCCGGGAACTGGGAACGGGACCATGATCCGCAAGCTCGATGCCCTCTAAGCTTTAGACTTCCCAGGCCAGGGCCTGAAGCAGATAGTCACCTGACTCCACGTGACAGCGACTTCCTCATTGGCCTGGTATACAAGCTGGATCATTTACCTCCCCGGTCGGATCCTTAACTTTCTCACATATTTTAGTCTCTCATTCGATAATTTGCAACACCACATTCCTCATTCACTCATCGCTTTAGAGAACAATCACCATGGTCTTCTCCAAAGACTCCAAGGAGACGAAGTTCGTCGAGAACATTCCCATCATCGGATACCTCGCAAGCGCTATACACGCCGGAGCGGGCAACGAAGAACACACCAAGCGAGCAGCAGCTAAGTGTACTAATTCCAACCTCGCCGTCATTGGAGGCATTGCTGGTGGTGTATTGGGAGGTCCTGTCGGGGCCATGGCTGGGGCTGCTGCAGGAAGTTCTGTGGGTATTGCTAGTGAGCATGGCATTTCACAACATATCAAGGATGAGAGCGTAAGAGATCTTCCCAAGCTGAGACCCAATGATTGGAAAGGAGATTGGAGCTAAGCCGTATCAACTACGTGAGAGCTCAAGTTGGTAGCGTGAAGCCGGAGATGTTCCTCATTGAAGGTGCACTTTCGACTGTTGGTGGTGGGACTGGAGCTGCTGGAAAGGAGATCACGAAGTCGTTGATTAGGGATGCTGGTGTTCATGGAGTTGCTAAAGCAGCTTGTGGCTTCGCTGGGGGTCAGGTTGTGGGACAGACTTTTGCGGGGGTTCCAAAGGTTGCGATAGACTCAGAATCGTACAACTAGGATACTTCGTCGAGTTGAGATCTTCCAGCGATCAATCAACTAATCAATTCAATCAATACAAAGTTCCTGCAAAACAAGTCATAAGAGCTGTGATAATTGAATCGTCAAATACCATTTTCCAACCCATCTCCGTCAACACCCCACATCTTCCTCATCTCACTTCCATCCAACCTCATCAAATCTCGCGGCGCCCCAAATTCAACCACCCTCCCCTCACTCATAACAGCCACAACGTCACAGCCCAAAGCGCTCTCTACCCTATGCACAATCGTGATGACAGTACACTTTTGGAATTCCTCTTTCATCAGCATCCGTATCTTCTCCTCGGTTTGTAAATCAACTTTATTCGTTGCTTCATAAAGCAGAACAATTTTGCTTTTCCTCAACAATGCTCTAGCAAGCGCTAGAAGTCTGTTCTGTCCAAGCGAAAGAGAATCGCGAAGAAACTCAGCATCAAAGACCTCCACGTATTGATAGAACATCCCATAGACCAACTTTGGCAAGTGCAGTGATGATTTGAGGATCGCTCCTGCTACGGAATGGGTCGACGTTGAGGCGTAAAGAGCCATTGAGGTGAAGAGTATCTTGTGGGATGATGGTTAGTTGGCGGCGAAGGGTTGAGATGTCTAGCTTATCGATGAGGATTCGGCCTGAGCTGATTTCGAAGAGGCGGAGGATGGCTGAGAAGACCGAATCTTTGCCACTTTGGCATGTCAGCGTGAACGTTGTATAATCGATTAACAATAGATGAGCATACCTTCCAATTTGGCCGCAGATCCCTAGTTTCTGACCTGGTTGGATCGTCATCGTGATTTCATGGAGTCCTGTTGCGAAGGGGCTACCTTTTGTAAGCGCCGTTCCATACGAGAGGCTGGGAGAGGTACCTAAACGATGCACTAATATTCTGAATATCCACACGTCCTTCAAAAGGCCAATCTTCTGCAGGCTCGAAACTTTCACCCTCTCTAGCTTCCACTGCAGCATTATTTTCGAAGTTTTTCAATCTTGCAATAGCTCCGATACTGGTCTCGAGATTCATCCAGCCTCTGATAAAAGCCCCTAAACTAATATTGAAAGCTAGTTATGTTAGTAATATCCTTTCAAGAGAGAAATAATGGAGATCTACCTAAGATGTTGTTCATCGCAACTCCAAGTAATCCAACACTAGTAGCGCCATTTGCAATAGTTGCCATAATGACAAGTGCGAAAGCCATGCCACCCGTGATCAGATCTAACATAAGCGCCAGCCACTTTTGGATACAGGAAAGAAGGTAATAAGGTCGTTGTGATGCTTCGAGTCGTTTCAGACATTCAACCATCCACTCTCGCTCCCAGCCAAAAGCTCTAATGGTGGAAAGACCCTCAAGGGTATCAAGGAAGTGAGAGAGAAGGGGACCTCGGAATTCCAGCTCTAGATATCGAATTTGGCGAGATGTACGCAGATATGTATGCTGCACGGTGTAAATTGCGAGTAGGAAAAATGGAATTGTGGGAACCATATCGAGCGAGCCAGTGGCGACAAGAGCAGCTTGTGCCAGGGCAGCGAGGAAATTGGAGACTGTTGCCAAGACGGAATACGCGAGCGGACGCTCAATGAGCATCATGTCATGACTGAACCTGTTGAGAATTGAGCCGGTTGCAGTTTTGGCAAAGAAAGCTTGTGTTGCCCCCATCACGGCGTTTAGTAAGACTTCATGAAGCTTGCGACCTGTAGCTGGACCAATCATGACTGACATAGTCCAACCATAGCTCCATATACCGACTGTATAAAGGATTCCAAAGCCGAAGTAGACGCTGATGTGGAGTGTTGTTTGACGACCATGGAGCAAAGTCCACCACTCCAGCCAAATGTGTCTGAAGCTGCTTGCCAAAGCAGTTAGTAAGCAGAAGAAGATGAAAGCTAAAATCTTCCATGTCCCTACGGACGTGAGATAATAGCTGTATATGGCAAAGTCTCCTGTTTGTCTGGTCAAATCTTGCGTTTCGTCACTTAGTATGTATTTATCAAGCAAAGTGCTCAGATCCCGAGCAGCTTGTCTAGTCTCTCGGTGTGGATGAAAACTGTTTGTTGCTTTTTCTGTCGTGGCTGGAGGCGGGAAACATGACTGCTCAAATTCCTGATAGGTACCTTGCCGTATAGTTTTGTCTTTGGCTAGCAAGATAATATGATCTGCCATGGGCAAATATTCAACTGCGCTATCGTTAGTCTATTCGCCTCTTTGGCTTGCAATAAAGAAAGAACCGAAACTCACCAGCACTCGTCGCCAAGATAACAGTTGCACTCAGCCTATGGAAAAGACCCTCGCGTCCAAACAATCGTTTCAGTACCATATCCTTGGTTGCTTTGCCAACTCCACTCAGCACATCATCCAAAATAAAGATATCGGGTCGAGAATACAGCGCTCGAGCGAGCGCCAATCGCTGTTTCTGACTATCACTTGAAGCCGCTCCTCTCGTCCCAACAAGTGTCCGATCTCCCTCGGGCATTGCCAAGAGGTCAGGATAGAGACCACAAGCTTGTACAACAGTTTTATACCACTCTTCATCAATGTGTTCAATATAGCGAGATCCACATATGACGTCCCGTATTGTACCATTTGGGAGCCATGGGGCTTGTGAACAGTATGCGATATTCTTGGTTCGAATGCTGATTCGTCCTTCGGATGGCTCGAATTCGCCTAGGAGTGTTTTGAGGACAGCAGTTTTTCCTGAGCCAATAGGACCAGTGATCATAGTGATTTCTCCTCTTGCGAACCGGATGTTGACATCATAAAGGACCGGGACAGAAATCTCATCAAATCTGATCGTAACATGCTCCATTAAAACTACTGATTCGTCTGTTCCACTACGTGGAATGAATTCAAAGCTCAATTGAGAATCAGTATCTGCAAAATGTCCATTGCCCACTTGAAGATTTCCGTCTTTTGAAAGGATCCTCCGATCCGAAAACGAACGGGATAGGAGGAACACCTGGATGTTGTTAAACCATCCAAAACTTGATACCGCGTTGGGGATCGCATTCAGGAATCTGGACGTTTGTTGGGAGACAAGCATGATGAGCGCAAGGCTTGTGAATATTTTTATCGCATTTAGAGATTCTTGATCTTGAAGTCTGGCTTGGACAGCGTACACCGCGAAGGTGGCCGCCGGTGAGAAAATCATTGGAGCATTTTCTTATTAGTTAGTGCTGGTGATATGCTTGCCAAATGCGGAAGCATACCAATAGTGTTCATCCATATTTTGACCTTTGACCACTTTTCCATGAGTTTCGTTTCTTTGATTCTTTCATCTTGAAGAGAAGCAGCAAGAGTTGCTTCCAAGCCCATCATTTTCACGCTCTTCATCTGGTTAAGTACGGAGCTGGTATTCAAGACTCGCTTTTGTGTGGCATCTGCCCATTTTCGCTGCTTATTGCCAATCGACTTTGCAATCATGGATGATCCGAAGGACGCTACTGATAGTCGTTAATGATATGCACCTCCTCAAAATCTAGCTTTTCCTTACTTCCAACAACCAACAGTGGGATTACAGAGACCCAACCTAACTGTAAAGTAAGGAGGAGAATGCCAATGATAATCTCAATCGGTCTCGACCAGCATTCTGTCCACTCTTCCAAAAAGTAGGAGATTCTATCAACATCCGTAGTCATGATGGCTACTGTGGCAGATGCATGATACGAAGTCTCATGCAAAGCAAGGGCGCGATCATATATCAAGGAGATAGTAGCAGCACGGAATGCTGTAATGAATCGATGAAGATTGTGGCTAGTGTGTACGGATGAGAACTACCAATAATCAACATGGAAGTTTCATGAAACTTGAGATTACTTACCGCAATTCCAACGTAGATGATACCAGTCATAGTGACCAACGAAGATGAGTTCCATTTTCGATTAGGAGTGTTGTTACGTTCAACGTGTTGCAAGACTCGGCGATGAGGAATGGCTGGGCATAGGTAAATCCAATGAGACCGAGACGGGGTAAAGCGACGCCGACATATGGCCAGCCTAAACTTCTGAAGCAGGCAGTTTTGAACGTAAAACGACTTTCAGGTTTGGCTTCATTCATCAGACATCAGACATTCTCTCAAGGAATGAAGACTCACAACGCTGCTCCCATTTCGCTTTTAGGTCGAGACCAAGCTTCTCGGCTAGCAATGCATCATCCAATGGAAATAGATCTCGGAACTGCAATATGCGTTGAGAGCCTTTGAGGAAAAGCGGGTAGAGCCACCAAAGAAATCGGCTACAGATAAAGCCACTCAGTAACTCTGGCGAAAGGGCTCTATTATGAGGCAGGAGGATCGCCTCCTTACCCTTGACCTCGGCGACCAGAGGGGCTAGCTCGGTAGTCGCAGCAAGAATAACTATAATGGAACCAGTCTTGTCGCCGCGCAGAAGTGGTGCAAATTTTGCTTGAAGAATATCTGGTGGGAATGAGAGCAGGAGAAAGAGCTCGAGAATCGTTGAAGGTCGTACGGAACGATGGTGTTCGGTAAGGGAAAGTACGATGATCCAAAAAGCGACGGGAACTTGAACGGAAGCATCGACTAAGGTTACGAGACTTATGGTTCCACCATTGAAACCTCGAATGCATAATATCAAGTATGTTAGACGCGTTGTTAATAGAGAGAATGTCAATGTCTGAAGAAGACCTTAGTCGAAGCTATCATGATCAATCGGGGTAACTAACAAGCTTGGTAATACTTGTAGAATGTGGTATCGTTTTGATACTCTGTTTGCGTAGAAAGAGCAATCTCCAAGTTGCTGAGATGATAAAAATGACTGAGACAACAATTGAAGCTACATCATTCCAATCGGAATTCTTGAAAGTCAGCAATCCGCGTGGTCGCGAAAATGACAGATGCAGCACTTCCTGCCAATTGGATCTTGTGTTCATTATCGAAGATATTTCAGATCTTGCCACCTAGCTGCGGACATAAGGATGCTCCTAGCTACTGACACGGCAGCCGCATATGATACGGCCTGACTCGAGACGAGGGTGGGTGTTGACGCGAAAGAATGTTGATCAGTGCATGCCCTTGCAGGTTGGAATGCACGCTCGGGTTTCATTCTCAAAGCAGTAACGCGATGACGATCTAACCATATGCGGTAAACGATGTATTTGCACATGCATGTATCTGTATTTGTCTCACGCCATGGAACTGCAGAACCCAAGAGAGTGGTTGCTGGAGACGAGGGAAGCTTCCCGATTTGAAATCTTAAATCGACTATGTGTTGGTACGTCTTACGGCTGTGATTGTACGTTTAGCCTTGGACAAACAGAAATCTTTGATTCTTTTGGTGGTCGTAGTCAATTTTATCTTGTTCCTTTTGCTGCGCCTCGCCTCCGTATCGCGCTTTAATTCCTCGTGGATCAATAAAAGAAGCAGCAGAGTAGCGGAGTGGCAGGAACGAGAGCGAGAGCGGGTAAGCAATACAACACAGGCTCAAGGGGGTGGACATCGGAGCGAATCCCTCCAACGCAAATCATATGTCACTGTGCTGTTACAATAGAGAATCTTCCATATAAATCTGAATGCACATGCCACAAAATACCTTTCCAGGTTAGTAGCCGTATAATATACCACAAGGGAGGGGTTCGCTCCGATATGTCCACCCCCTTTAGCATAGAGAATCTAGAACACGGACCTCTTCCATTATTCCTCTTTTATTTGGATTGAGGAAGAGCACCAAATCGAACAATGAAAAGCCATCATGGAAGTGGCATTTCGATCAGCAAACAATTCATCGACTGGCCATTTATAGCAATTAAATAACTCATTAGCGTGCATATCCAAAGAACCCTCCGAATCAAACACGCCGGCTGCAACTTTAAATGAGTAGTGCTCCATTTCCAACAATACATATAATCCACTTGGACTAAAGCGAGAAACTTCGCGCCTCGCACCATGAAATAGACCAACCAGTACGACGAAGCTCAACCTTTAATTCTCCCCCGATTTACAAAATCTTCAACATTAAAAAACCCCGCTTCTAAGACAAAACATCAGAGCCCAACTTTAGCAAATCTTCAATCCAGCTCAACACTGATTGTCTGCACCTATTCACAGCTACCATGGTAGTCTTCTTCCTGCTATTATAAATCCTACTAAGCATGTCTTCATCGATTGATGTCAGACCAGTGCTCTGGACGGGTAGTTCGGACAGTTATTTTGGTCATAACCGGGACCGTCTAACCTAGACGGTTATTTCTTAATTGAAAACTGCCATTATGTCGGACATTAACAGTTCTCAACGGTTATTAACTGCCAAACAGTTATTTATAACGTCCAATCAAGTACTTTATAGAATATTAAAAGTAAGTCACATTTCATGTCAAGAAGGAAATATTGAGTCACAATTTTATTTAACTAAAAGACGAAAATATGATATTAGAATAATCTCATTTATTATATAAAATCTTTTTTGTTTAAATTACCCAAACAAATAAAAAAAAAGGTTTTGGAAAATTAGCTGTGGACACGGCCGTCAACCAACTTTTTGGGCGTTTTTTAGGCTGATTTTTGATATTAAGTTCTACATTTTTTACCAATAGTAGAATTTCTAGACGGGTAAGCGGATATTAGCAGTTTTTGAGGACCAAGAACCAGAACTGTCCAATTATAGACGGTTATTTTAAATTTATGTCCGAGAAAGGTCTAGACGGACAGTTCCTGTCGGACACGCTAAACCGAACTGGCCGTACGGAGCGCTGTGTCAGACTCGTGACTGACGTCGACATTCAAATTTCGGATCTCATAGTTGAATATTTACTAAAAGACTGCAATATTGTTGTACATACATGGAACGGCGAGTCTAGGTTAGACTTGAATCAATTCGAGACCGAGACTATGTATGAATCGAGAAGTCCCACAACTTTAATAGCAAATAAACAGAAATACACAAACCAGCGTGGGATATTGGATTATGTTCAGAGCACTAACATACACCTCGTCCCCTTTCTATCAAGAGACAAGTGACAGCTCTGTACAACCGAATTGAATGAGTGATTGTGATTGAGAGGATGTCGGTACAGCTACCGGTGGGCCGCTTGGCGTACTTTTTCTAAGCTTCTGAAATAGACCGAGGCATGACGATAGAAGATACGGTACCTTGCTTTAGCATGACGGTTGGCAGCTCTACACATGCAGCACTTGCCGATAAGCGATGCCTCCTAACAGAACTTCCAAATGAAGAAGCGAAACGTGTCAATATATTGTTGTTCTCTCGAACCCAAACGTGTTTTGTTTAATTTCCAAGCCCATCCTGTCCCATTCCCTCCCTAATCCAGATCTACCAGTACCTAATAAGCTTACCAGCTTTCCCATTTCCCGCCCATGCTAATAATTAAGTAGCGAACGTCCCATGCATGTATATCCCAACCAACGCTCCTGATGCAAATGCAATGCAATGCGCATCAACAGCCCTAGAAGACCGCTAGAAGCCGTTCTTCCTTTCTTTCCTAATCCCATTCTATTTTCCCTTTTCCTGGTAATGATATTCCTCCCAAAGAGACAAATAGCAAATAAACGCCCACCGCCGTGTCCGTCCTAATGTCACAATGCCTCCCAAGAGCGAGCAGTCTTAATGATATAAAAAGAAAGAACGAGTCCACCATACAAGCCACCCGACAGGAAGCAGCATCCGTTAGTTAAAGACCCTAAACCCCCCAAAATCAACACCAACCATCGTCCTCGCATCCGCAGGCCCCGCCATCGCCCGTGACTCCGCCATGACAGTTTCTGCAACACCGGAATCGTTAGCACGCGGACGGGCCGAGCCGAGCCTAGTGCTCCATCCTACTGGGACCCACAGGGACTTACCGACAGACTTCCCCTCCTCGAGGACGATCAGGCCCGCGGCCGCGAGGGCAGCGACCGCGTCGCGGGTCCAGATGACGCAGTCGTAACCGTCGAGGACGCTGTTCCCCTCGCCTTCTTTCAGGGGCCCGACTTTCTGCTCGCGGTTCTCGCGGCCGAGGGGCACGGTTTCGAGGACGTGGCGGATGGCCTGGAATTGGGCGTCTATGGATGTGGTTGTGGAGTCGAGGGTGCCGATGCGGTAGAGGAGGACGAGGGATTGCGAGGTCGAGACATCTTTGACGACTCGTTGTTCGAGGAGCCATTTGGGGGGCAGGGAGGGTCGCGAGGGGTCGGGAGAGGCGTAGGAGGCGTGGAAGAGGGTTCCTGAGTAGCGAGGATCGGGGATCGTTGGGATTGGTGGGTGGGTAAGAAATATGCCACGGTGCTGGATCGATATTAGCCTGTAAAGCTGCAAAGGGGCAATGGAGTCGATAAGCGATGCGGCGAGTGGAAAAGATGACGTCTGCTGTGTAGAGATTCGCCTTTTCACGAATACACATGGAAATGAAGATAGGTGCTTTGGGTAACGAAAGAGGGTATTTACGTATTCATCGACTTGGGGGGCGTTGAATGTGAGGTAGAGACTGTTGCGTTGGATTTTCTCGGCTTCCGCATTGGATGTCGTCGAAATGGAGTCCGATTCGGGTTCAAGGACATGGTCCATATTCTGGTGCGTGAGGAAGTAACGATTCGAGCCGAGATTTGACGATTCTGGATAGGTAGATGATCGTATTCGATGGAGTGGTTGACGAGTAAGGGTAGGAGAGTGATGGTGGTGGTGATGGTGGCGAGGAGAATTGAAAATTGACGAATGCATCCTAATCATTGATCTTAATTCACGTGTACTTTTGACAGGTATGAATTGTTCGAAAAGTGAAGAGTAGTCACTACTATTGATCATCTTCATAAGGAAAGTGCAAGTGAGGACCAGATGTGCTGAAGGCCGTGCTGAGCAAGACAAGACAGACAGAAATTACACTAGGGCAGCAGCACACGACAAAAAAAAAACACGACCCTAAAATTGTTGGAAGGCGAAGTAAAAATCAGCCGGCCAGAATAACTTATGTATTAAGTAAGACAGAATCTTCCGGTGGACATCAGTGACGTGGCAGACGAATAGAATTCCAACAAACCTATATATAGTATGCAAGCAGTCGTTTTCAGCAGTCATCAGGACAGAAATGTTGATGACGATCGGATTTAGAAGCACGCAGCCTCACTTTTGCGTGAACTCGCTCGCTCGAGGGAGGTTTCATCAAGTGCGCCCGGGTAGGACATGGAACGCAAGGAGCAGTTCCCCGCCGGCACTTGATCCAGGAAGGTTCAGCATCTCGAGACCTGTCATAATCCTCGGGAAGGGGGTGGACGAGAGGCAGGTATATCAATTGGACTGGAGGGAAAGGGATCGTATGATTGTAAAAGCGGAGAACAGCAGCAGCAAGGACACGCAGCGGTGAGGTGGTGAGGGAGGTGCAGAAACCGCCATTCTCAGAGTGGCTTGGGGACCTGCGTACTGTAGGTTCGTCCGACGCTGGCTGACACTATTTGCAAATCGTCTGGCCGGTTTGGGGTCGCAGCGACGGATATCAGGTTTCCCAGAAAGTGACAGAAAGAAGTATTCGGGATAGTCTCTCCCCATCTAGGTCCATGTCCTCGCTGACTTTTGGGAATGAAATACTTGGGATCGGCGCCAAGCTGCTCCATCGGTCTGGGAAAGTCTATCCACAAGCGGAGACTGCTGCAGGACGATAAAACTAGTCTGGAGTGCACAGATGCTCACCGTCACCAAATTCTCCTGCTGGGAGGCATCACTCTCGCTCTCGTCCTCCCCGTCCCCGCCAACGCCGCTGAAGCCGTGATTTCGTGTGAAGAAGCGTTCGAGACACCGAACGACCACGGCCTGGAACTTCATCCGAGCACCCGGAATGAGACAAATGCAGTCGGCTTGAACAAAAGGAAACAGAGCTGCAGACCGTGCGAGCCTGGCCCGAGGATTTCGGCGGCATTCGCGGGTAAATGGAGGTCGTGGACAGTCTCTCGGGAGCAAGAGTGAAGAATGATGATGTCCAAGAAGTACTGTACTGTACAGTACCGCTGGGAGAAAGGAGGGGTCTGTTATCACGCAGCCGTTCCTGTGCCGCAACGCAATAACATCCGCCTTATATGCAGCCCCGACTGAAGAGGGCCAACGGGTTTGGGGGATCTCCCAGTCAGAGACAGTCTGTCGGGAACATGATGCGTCTTCCTTGAAGGAACATGATGCATACGAGACGAGACGAGAAGCATATGGTGGATGATCAAGGGCAGGAACTGACTTTGCCACTGGGCTGAGTTGATGACCGGCGGTAGGTGGGTGGTGGGAAAGGTTGTGGAGGTGTGGAGGGAAGGGGAAGGGGAAGGGAAGGGTCCGAGAGAAGATGTGATGGGCGACGTGATGTCTTTGAGGACATTTGGGAGGCGGCGAGGTTTGTGGTGAAGTTCAGGTGGTACAAAGCACAGTCAGTGATGATTGACTCGCTCTGACTCGACGGCACGGCGCGGTGTCTTCAAGCCCAGAACCAAAGTCAATGCAAACTTGGTCAAGCATCATATCGCATCGCATCGCATCGCATCTCTATCTAAAAATATCCCCCACGCTTCTTTCTCCACACAGAAAAAAAAGCCTCCCACCTGGACTTGTCCCCCCCCCCCCCCCCCCCAACAACCCCCAATAACCCCAAACAAAACCGAACCCCCCACCATCACCGCGCCTTGGCTCGCACAACACAATCACATCACCACCTCTACCACCAGATATCCCTTGTCTCATCCTGCTTCGAACCTGCACCTTGCTGCACCCCCGCTGCACTGCACCGCAATCGACTTATCCTATCTTTGCGCGTCAATCTATCGAATCAGCCATGGCGCAAACCAACTTCTCCCGGGAAGACGTCAGGGCCCTCGAGGCAACACGGCAGCGCCTCTCCCAACTCACGCATACCATACATTCTCTCAAAACCGATCTTCAGCAGAGCAATCCTCTTCCGCAATGGTACACACCCGGAGCTACCTCCCATCCGCTTCCATTACCCCTATCTACACACATCTGCCAATGGCATCCGGAGAGTCTGCGCGATTGCTAACAAGTCTGCGACAGGTCCTCCATTCAAACACAAAACGCCATCCTCGTAACCCATGTGGATGGTGTTACCAAACTCCTCTCCTCGCACGCTGACCTCCTCAATCGAACCGTCGTGTTTCCATCCACCAATTATCCCGGCCGCACCCAAGAAGGTCTATTGACACAACTGTTACGGAAGAAGCTGGAGCCACAAGTCGAGAATTGGGTTGAGGGGGGGCGCCAGATCGCGCAGGCTGAGGGACTCAGTGGTAAAGATAATGACGAGTTCTTGGGTTGGGCAGTGGACTGGACGGGGAAGCGCATTGCAGAGTATGCGCAGAATGAAGCTTTGGACGAATACACCATCGACGAGCAAGCTCTAGGCATCGAGAACGTCAATACAGGGCTGAAAGCCAAGTATGAGGACGACGAGAGCGAGGATAGCAACGAGGATGAAGATATGGCAGATGCTGGAGTTGCAGTCACAAGCGCTCGAAGGACGAGTCTTGGTCAGGTTGAATATGGCTTAGGAGAAGTCAAGAAGCAACCTAGTGGTACGTCGAAGAGTGTTGATGAGATTTTGAGGTTTGCGACCACAGGGGCTACTATGGATCATTTCTCCTTGCGCAGATGATGGGAATAAGATCCATGGGAGTATATCGTCGCATCCGTCTCTACCTTCGAATCGCACCGAGTTTCTAAGGAACACGATTCACGGTATCATATCGTCTTTACCTTCCACCCGAGCCGAATTTCCAAACGCCGAACTTTGCCAAGCACCCAGGAACATTTTCTTGATTCGACATGTTTTTCCCTATGAGGACATTGACCCGTTCTCATGTCAGCAGGAAGCAAACATCGATAGCCTAATAGCCTTAGGTCGAATCGCCTCACAGTCGGCCGACTTTCGGACTATCGCATTCGCGGACTCAAATCCCCAGAGTATGTTGAGCTCTCCACAGAATTGTATCTCGCAGGTCTAGCCTGGGTTTTCCGCCAGCCAAAAACTTGACTCACTATCGAAATGGTCGAATCAGATCAATCAGAGCTGGGTTTTGACGGGCCACTTGGATGTGGAGTAATCGCGGGTTGTTGGTTATTAGTGATCCACACGCACGGCGAAGCTGACATGAGGTGAGAACCGGTGGGTGCGGCTAACGGCTAGATCAAACGAGCCCCAAAAAGCAATACAAAGTACCTTTACCAAGTATTTATCTTTTGACTCCTTCTCTTTTTTGATTGCGTTGATGATATTTTTGCTTGCTGCCCGTGTGATTTCTTATATATTTGCCTAAACGGGTGACCAGTGTTTTCGTCGGAGGTACAAAATACTGCAACCCGCCCAATTGTTAGAGTTGCTCTATCTGAATACTCTCAGCATCCTGGGTTTTCTAACTCCCTATCAACGCCATGGACCCAAGACCCAGCAACACAACACGCAAGACTCTACCAGACCTCTCTTTCCCACCACGCTACACTCTATCTCAAGAACCACAGCAACTATCTCACGAACCACAACAGTCTCACCTCTCAACTCAAAAACAACCACCAGCATTCGCCTTCCCTCACTACCCAGTCCAATCACCGGCACAAAAAATACCAGAAACAAACCCTCCTCCTCCATTGGTCTCCTCACCATCACTATCACCATCACCCCTCCTCTCCCTCCCCCTAGAAATCCGCCTCCAGATCTACCACTACGTCCTCCTCTTCCACCCAATCCACCACCCTCACTTGGCTCCTCTAACCGCCCACGAAAAATCATTCAACACGACTCTCCTCCTGCAGCCCACTGGGATTTCTTTCCCATCTCCAAATTCATATCCAGCCAAGTCCCAGCTTCAGGAGTCAGAAAGCAATACAGTCCCGCCGGCAAAAATCCCAACAGGGTTGTTGGCGGCAAATAGACAGATTTATGCGGAGACTAGATTACTGCCGTTCCAGATGTCGAGGTTTAGGTTCGTGAATTGGTTTTGGAGTGGGGTTTATGCTGCGAGGCAGTTTAGTAGTACGTCAGTCACCTTCAAAAATTCTGGATCTGTTTTGTACGATAGTCGAGAGCTTCCGGAATTGCTTGATGAAGGAAAGAAAATGTTTGCTTTAACTGTTTGGAAGAGGGCATCTCTGTTAAGAGTGTATGCTGATTTGTTGATAGGAGCGTTGAGGCCGTGGCAGGGGGACGCGGTGAGGTGGGTTGGTGTTGAGGTTCTCGGGCGGGATTTGTGGGTTGGGGGTATGGAGAGGATTGGTGGGGGAATTGGTATGTTTGGATGTTTTTTTCCCCTTTTTTTCTTTGCTTTGAGATGGGAGGGGTTTGGGGGGTTTTGTGAGAGTTAGATACTGACTTGTTTATAGGCGTAGTGATGACAGAAAAAGGAAGCGGGACAGGAGAATGGGGAGATCTTTGTAAACTCTGGAAAGGTGTGAGAGGGCTGAGATTAGGGATCAAGGGAAGTGTCTTTAGGAAAGAGGGAGGAGGAGAGTGTTTATTGGATGTAAAGAGAGAGTGGATCATTGATGGACTGCTTGAGATGAAAAGTTTGAGGTGGGTGGTTGTTGAGGTTGAGGATGAGAGTGTAAAATGGGAGAGGAAGGTCGAGTTTTGCAGGGAGTTGGAGAGGATGTTTAGGGAGAGGGGAAAGCAGAGAGACGATGAGTGGGAAGGAGAGACGAGGGTTCTTCTTGCGGAGAGGAAAGGGGTGATTAATGAAAAACAAGAGGAAAAGAAGAATCTTGCTTGGGATGGGGAGGGAAGGGGTGAGGGAGTTTGGGGGTTGGATATATGAGTTTTGCTTGACTATAGGGGAGGTAGCATGCATTAGCTAGACATCGCCTCGCATATGCCGTGCTTGCTGGCAGATAAACTACGTCTAAGAAAAGAAACAGATACTAAAGATCCACCAACTTGAGATCCAATCCGCCGAACCAGCCGATCGATAACACAATCCAATCTCAGAAATTCCCACTTGCTCTGATATCCATCTGCGCTGAAAGCCAAAATCCCTGGCAAAGCTTATTAAACAATATCCTTTTCTCCTCCGTATCCGTCTCAGACTCTATCGTTGACACCATTACAGTCTCCTGCGGATGTGCCACCAAACATCTCGCATTCTTAACGTTTTGCCGCCTGACTATCTCAAGAGCTCGATATTTTGGACTCAGCCTCGAAGTTGCTTCACCGTACCTATCTCTGGCAACGACACCGTATCTTCGGACCAAGGCATTTTTCGCTGCTTCAACATTGTGTTCTTCAGCGATGAACCCATGGGCCATTTCAAGCGACATTCGTGGATCTTCCGCCTTGGCCTTGTTGCGCTCCGCTTCCGACTCCACCGATGCGATCATCACTGTCTCTTGTGGTTGTGCCACCAAATACCTTGCCCTTGCAAGGTTCAGCTGCCAGACCTTCTCGAGGGCTTTACGTTTTGGGTCCAGCATTGAGATTATATCGTCGTCGATGTTCAACCCAATTCTAGCGCCACCATACCGTGTGTCTATGGACTTGCGTAATGTTTGCATCTTGTCTTCAGCAGCGATGAGTTTCTTGGCCACTTCAATGGTCATGAGTTGTTGTTCCATCTTTGTTGATGTGATGGAGAGAAACTTAGGTAGCTGAGCGTCTCCTATTTGGATAATGTGCGTTCGGAGTATGTGTATGGTACCAAAGGCGAGAACGTAAGTTAGCTTTGATGAGTGATGTATGAGGGAAGTAACAACTTGCTTAACGAAGCTGGTTGGTTGTTGATATAGACAACAGCAGAAAATATTTTTGACATTGGTTGTGAATCATCTGAAGCTTTCATGTTACCAATGAGTGTTTTATAAGAGACATTCTTTTATTCAAGCTTGGACTACAGTCACTTGAGAAGTCTCCAGTCACGTCTACAACACAATACATTTGTCTCTACAATTAAAGATGTTCCTTCGAGTCAAGCAATATTGCCCATACAGAGTCTCAAGTCATTCATCATCCACCGAATCACCCTTAGAAGATGCCACATCTCAGATTACAGGCACTCCTAGCTTTATATCCGATCTGTTACCACGCCTACGGTCGAAGACCAACTAAGAAACCTGTTGCATTGGCATAACTTGATGATGGACGGACTACACAAGAATACCACTACCTTTGCAACCCCTTCTGGTGTCGCGGCTCTCCCAGCATGCGAGGCAGTAGCTACTACCTTGTCCAGTCCCGGCAACGGCTTGTAATTTCTCCTTAGCATCGGTGTTATAGCCAACGAAAGCAGATAGCACTGACCCCGATTTTTTGCCTTATCAGGTTTTGCTCAAACTTTAGCAGGCGATTAATCTTGCATGGTATTGAAGACTGCGCATCTACAACTTTTACAACTCTGCCCATGAGAGCGTGCTCTAAAACAGCACAAGTCATTATGCCTGGCCGGGGCACAGAGTACATGTGAGAGCTAAGATTCATGATACAAACACGTCCATAACTTCGTTCTTACTCATGCTCCATACCAGTCGTTGTGAGTACCAGGATCTTGCGAAGACATTATTCTAGTGACAGCTAGAAGGCATAACTTAGTGCATCTAGCATTTACAGCCAGAGTAGTATCTAAGTGGCAATTTCAATGTCCGCATCGGAGATGGGCGCAAGAGATATTGCTCTGACCTAAAGAAAAAGAAGGACCAGAGAGGAGTCTGTAGAAATTTGATTACATGTGAAGGGCATACACCGGGTTGTTGATACTGTAAATAGTTCTGGAAAATTCTTTGAAGGTAAAATTAACCATCTTTTGTGCTCTTTTAGGGTCTGTGGTATCGATTTGGACGGTCAGAATTAGGTATTGAGGATTGGTTGTACATTGTTTACTCTTTTCTGTGGTGTTATATCTATATTTGATATTAGTAAGAATTATTCTTGAATCTTGATGCACCTCCTTTAGTGAATGCGTAGCCGATTACTTCCCTAACGTCAACTACTGCGTGTAGAAAAGTTAGGAATCCATTGCTTGTATGGCCAAGATAATGAAACTCTTACCTCTGTGACAACATCAGTGCCTTGATTAACGAGAGTGTCATCTTGTATTCTAGACAGCGGTGTAGGAACTAAAATTTAAATGAAAGCTGGGTTTCAAAATAAGAAGGGTGAAGGCCGCGATTCCTGCGACTTGTATTGCAGACAATAACGAGCTTTCTCGAAGCTCAAACTGCCCCTCAAAGGGCTAAATCCACTGTATTATTGGCTTTGCCAACGAATCGGCAGGTTATTCGTGTTGTATTGCGAATCCCCCAATGTTGGTTCTGTAAACTCGCATATTAGCTTTACTTCTCCGACTGCATCAAATGCCACCAAGAATCTTTCCAGCATGCACTCATGTATTCGTAGCGTTAAGATCCAGAGTCGTCTGATCATCACCTTTGAAGAGTGTGCGGGGACAGAAGAGATTAGCTCGTTATTGTTTACCTCGCCTCGCTTCATGTTGTGTTGCTTTTCCCTGGACTCGAACTCGATTCTAGATTGTGGTATTGGTATTTATCTCAGAACTCGAAGTCCTTGAAAGCTCAACTAGTTAGAAAATTAGTGAACAAGGAATTTTGGAATTTTGGAATACTGGATTATGTTTAGATTGAACAGAGTTACAATAGTAGTCTTTTGTCGTAATTTCCATATACTCAGGATTAATCTCTCCTTTCGCGGGTTCTGTTTTAGTCTGTGGACGTGAGCAACTGCTGCTTTGAACAGGGCTGAGGGTGAGCATGCCGGAGCAGAGCCTAAGCAAACCTGACCATCCTGAGCACATCAACTAAGTAAAAACCTTTCTCCCCTCAACTGCATTTACCTTTCTGTCTTTATCGCTTTATTGGTTATATACCCTGACTAGTAGAGAGTTTCTTTTTATATGAGATGTATGAACAGCTAATTATCTTAGGTAGGCGGATCACAAGCAAGGCTTCGCGTTGCATATAATTAAAAAGTCTATTAACTGCTACTGAGTTTCAATTTTCGACTTGTGCACGTCATTTGCATTTGTTGAGAATCCCAAAATCCACCTGCGGTGAATTCTGGCACCGCCAGGGCGAAAAGTGGTGGGGTAGCTGCTCAAGGTGTGGGGCCTGCAATACCCATTGGCTTGTTATCTAGGCTTGTCTCTGTCAACCTGTCAAGCACTGTTTTCACTTCCAACCGGATGCACTTGCATAATCCTTCATGAGTAGCCAACCAAGTAGAAGCTCCAACCAAGTAGAAGCTGGTGAAGCGGCGTAGTAGCATTTGCAGCTGCACCCTTGGGAAAGCCACAATTCCCGCGTTTCCCACGTCGCGAATTCTGATCGATCTGTCGACAAGGCTGTGGTCCAAGCCATACTTTTCGTGGCATACTGATAAATGACTACACACACTGTTAGTTTCCTCTAATTCTTCGAGCACTTGTCAGCCATGTCCTACAATAGTCACTCCTCGGCTCCGGCTACCGCGAGTATCTCCAGGAAGCCTCTCCCTCCATCCTACGAAGCGATCGTGCAGTTCCAGTCCACAATTTAGAGTCAGAACCGAAAAATAGAGTGCAATCAACAGAGAAAAAGGATGCTGGTGCCAAATGGACAATCGGCTGGAGGACTCCCATCGTCATGGTCTCTTGTTATGTTCTTGGTATGAAGTTCGTTCCAAGCCTCATCATTAGATGCAACTTACACTCCTCCAAGCATTGCTTCTCTCGATTACACATCTGGTGATGTTCATATTTCTTGACAACAAGCCTATTATATCCTACCACCAATCCTACGTGACCACCGCATCAACTAATCTCGCCTCGAGCTTCAGGTTGACTCTTAAAGTCGCCTTAGGGGTAGCCTTTACACAGACCCTTTGGCGCCTCCTGCGAAAGTCATCTCAGACTCTTCGCAATGTTGAAGACTTATTCACCATGCGAACCAATCCATTCCTTGCCGTTCGCTGGGGTATCTTACGAAGTGCGCCGTTGTTGTCTCTTTTTGTGCTCGTACTTTGGGCTCTTGAGATTGTTACCAATTTTCCCCCGGGAGCATTGACCGTTACTTTGAAGCCATATGGAACAACTGCTTGGAGGACTGTGATGGCATTGGATACTTCCTATATTGGAAGGGTGGTCGATAACAGTAGCGACCCCCAATTGGACCCATCGATTGCTATTTTAGACGTGCTTTCAGTTACGGATGATGATAACTCTATTATTACTGGAATTGAATTGTACGTCAGTCTATGAGACCTTATGGTAATATTCTAACGCAAGACAAATATAGGGAAATTATCAACTCCAACCAGAACGTTAGCGATGACATCTGGGACCGTCGAGATTCGGTTCATCGATTGGCTTCCCGTACCATGATCTCCGGCACGATCAGCACTATTCCCTCGCCTTGCGGCTTAAATTGCACCTATTCTCTTCAGTTCTTCGGTCCATATATGATCTGTGACCCTCCGAAGAAAGAAACCGGGTGCATGGGGACTGGTTTCTCCACAGCTCCTTACTACTTCGGCATATGGTCGAATCCAATTGACGACATTACAATCCCCTATACGGAGCAAATGACTCCTGTATATCGTCGCTCTGAGCCCCTGAGCGTCGCAAGTTTCAACACCTCGGTGTACACCCCACTTGGTTGGATGGGACCCGCGGAGGATAACGTCGGAGATATCTGTTATGAGGAGCTTTCGTTACGATGCCAGCCTGGCCAAGCTGCGTACAATGTTAGTGTGACCTACCAGGACGGGGTTCAGGGATTCAAAGTTGATATAACGCCACCATCAATACGAGTTTTGACAGATCTTACGAAACCAACTAACATTAGCTGCCCCTCAGGATGTAACTGCTGTATGTTCATGCAATGTAGCTGCAGGCCGTTGTCCGATACAAATATCCAGTGGATAAGCGATGCTAACAACATGGCACTTATTGAATCCATGACCTTGGCCCTTGCCGGACAATACGACGTGCAACTAATTAATCCTGGTGGGGCAGATTTCAACTACACTCTCGACGACGGCACTGTCGTCGATCTCCAACCCATATCGACAAAAGACGAAAGCTTCGGAACCGTGTATGCACCATCCACATGCGGCAATGCTTGCGACCCAGGGACGCAAACCACTGGACCTCTAAACGGCACCATCGTTGCCAACACGGCACTCAATCAGCGAGTTAACGATTACACATCCAGCTTAGGTCCAAACATAACCATCAACCAGGATATCCTCAATGAGATGCTACAGAATATCACTCTGTCGGTCATGAACACGCTCGGCTACTGGACTACTGAAGTTAATGCAACGACCAGCACTCTCAGAAACGTGTATTCGTTTTCGAATAAGCTTAACTTAATTCTTCCGTATTACCTGAGTTTGGCTGTCTCTCTTCCACTTTTGTTAATTGGAAGCATCCTGCTACACCGCAATGGTGTCTCGGCAACTGATGGAGGATTTCTCCAAATCTTGACCACGACGTCGACGAGCAAAGCTTTGCATGGTGCCGCTTCTCAGGGGGCTCTGGGAGGGGCTGAGAATGTACCTGATCAGTTGAAAGAATTGAAGGTTCGATATGGGGAACTCATCGACGATGATTCCGAGTTAAAGGCTTTGAGGAGACGGGTTGGTTTTGGCGTTGAGCATGAAGTTGTTCCAATCCAGAAGGGAGCGAGGTATGGCGGAGTGTGAGATGCGAGGAATAGTATGAGCACTAATCAGAGTGCTGAGACTGCGGTTTATTATAAACCGGGTCATGATTAAGACCTTCAGAGGTCCTGGAACATTGACTTGTATTTCTTCCTCGCTTCGTTTCGCTCAAGCCCCTATTGTCAACTTCCATTGAAATCGAAGTACACATGCACGTTTCGATGAACAAGCTGCATTGACTGCTTGTAACTATATATTTTGCCTCTATTCCGACTTCAATTCCTTCTCTCCTTGGTGTCTACTTACTTCATTACAGGCGCACATCTGCTGCACAGTGCTCGCTTTCAAAGCTAGACACTACTTCAATACTTCAACACTTTCTCCAAGACTTACTCATCTCATTATTTCCTGTCTACGAATGCAATCACAACTCTAATGACTCGGTATCAAAACTAGCAGTAAGACGTGATTCTACAGTATGACACTAACATGTTAGACCTGGTGAAACCAATAGTCACAATCGCGGGTTATATTACTGAGTTTTCAGTGGAATATTGAGAGTTCGAATCAAATTTAAGCCAAAAAGAAATCTCGTATCTAATTGTATGAAATGTCAGTGAGTGCGGTAGAAGAAAAGTCGCATTTCCACTTTCTATAAGTATCTCCCTGCTCTCTTGACATCCTTATCAACTCCCCAGCCTGCATCTCTCAAATACATCAACTGGCCAGACGGAACACAAGACCCCACGCACTCCTAGCACCTTACACTCAACCAACCCAAGCGTAGCAAAGCCTCTGTTTGAATACGAGGCCCAATTCAAGATGTGTCAACACACGCCCTCCGCAATCGTCAACATGCCCTCAAGAAAGTGTCCACTTTGGGTTCCTTAGGAGCTCGTTTGGGCTCCTTTAGCATCGTCGTCAAAACTTGAGAAAAATGATATGAGAGAACGGAAGTTAGATCAAGTGTAATTAGCTCAAAAGCGAGAAGTCATAATACGTGACGATGTAATAGAATTTGTTTAGGATACTGATGTTTCTGAGGGTGATGCGAGAGTGATTAGCTCCTGAGCAAGAGCGGCGAACTTACTAACTACATGGCAAACAGAAAAGAGCCAAAATTGATGACAATACCTAGATACCTAGCTCTGGGGCTCACATATAACAAATAAAAATCACACCAGAGAATCCACCGCCCCCCTCCGTCATATTGAGAACCAACCTCATACATCCAACTAAAGCAACACCCCACCGGCCTCTCCACTCGCCCCCGACACAACCGAAACTTCATCCTCATCCTCATTCCTACCCCTCTGAACCCCAAAGCGAGACGCCTCACCTACATCCCGCTCCTGTGCTGGAAGCTCGGACATAAACGCAGTAGGAACATACGGATCGGGCGCCGCTTCTGGGGTCCTCTTTGCTTTCCGCCTACGCCTGTATACAAAGAGCGATATTGCCACCAAGGCGACTAAGATTAGTATGCCGAACACTATGCCTGCGATGGCTCCCGCGTGGGGACCTTTGCTGGTGGACGGGGGAGTGGATGACGAGCTTGAGGGAATGCTGGTTTCGTGTAGTGTGGTGGGCGTTGAAGATATGGGAGTTGTTGAGGAAGATGACGAAGAGGATGAAGATGTCGTTATTGATATGTCTAGAAGAAGTCAGTCAGGAATCTTATTGCAAGATTGATACGAATGCTTACCTCTTGTGGCTACCCAGTTTCCGCCGTTCCAGCCTATAGAGAGTTAACACGGTTCTTTTCTTTTTCTTCGAACGGGTAGGGCGATCTCAAAGCAAAGGAGCTCGAATAAAGGAAGGGACTCTCTACTCACTAGGCCAACACTGACAATTCGTAACTCCAACCGTGGCGCCAATACTAGCATAAACCGTCCCCGTCACGCAAAGAGTCTGTGTTCCCGTCCCCGAACTATATCTACCGTGTTAACAAGCATACCATGAGAAGAGGGGAAATTTCGTTTCACCAAGTCCATATCTGCTGTGAACTGGGCCCGACCATCAACGAGGTACTCAAACACGCCGTCGCAATGCCGCATTCTTCGTACTGATTGCTGTCGCAGCAGCGGGCGTAGTTACCGACCTGGACCCAGGCCTGGCCTGGGGGACAAAACCATGATGTATCTATCATCAACTTTTAGTGTTTGTGGGTTTGGTGTTGGAGAGAGGATAACAGACAAGCGCCAAGGGCAGGTTCGGTACTGGCACCGATGTAAGCTTGAGGTCCTGCTACGGGAGTGGTGATTGCTGCTGATGTCACGGTCACGACCGAGGGAGCTGCGGTTATAGAATTTTGAGCTAGGACCGTGGAAAGAAAAGCTAGAGATAGAGGTATTGAAGCTCGCATCCTGGATTCTTGGGGAAGGAGAGGAGTGGGGAGTAGTTGTGGGGCTACCCCGCAGATATAGTTCAGCATTTTGACAAGGCTAGAGGGCTTCGGTGTTGAGATAAGAACGAGGCTGTCAAGTGGACGAGAGATATTGGTGTGAATACCTAGGGCTGCAGAGGTGCTTCTGTTGCTTGATTCCTCATTTGCTAATTCGAAATAGTGTGCTTTTTTACATGGTAGCCGAGGCAGATTCTGAGCGCCACAATGCGGGATCATCTCAATACTTGCTGCTGCTGGCGTGTGGCTTTGCTTGTCCAACCACACAGCTGGCATTGTCTTGCAGATCTACATCGGTACTGTAGAAGTTCGATTTCTGTCTAGACTTCTAGTGATGATGACAAAAAACTTGAAATGACTAAGAAGTGTGTACTACCGGACACCATAGTGAATACTGGAACTTAAAAACATTGACGAGAGTCCTCAAAATCGTAAGTTAGATGATGAGGGACATAGGGGTACACTCGCCTATGTGAGGTTGGTGGTTAAGCGAGCTTGGCACTGCCTCCACTCCTGCAAGCCACAAGGCAGATTTTGAGGAAAAGGGCAAAGATAAATCCGCACATGAATAAGGGAGATTTTCATTGGTGCTTGAGAGCCCAGTGTCATTGGATACATGGTCTTTACGACTCGGGAAATCTTCCTTTACAATCGAACCGCAAACATCATGCAAAAGAGGCAATAGGACGTGATTTTGCAATCCTCAACTTGGACCTTCTCAATCATTCTGACTCTACTAATTCCATGAATCAAATATCTGATACCTCCTTTTGGTGTCGTTTCGCATTGGCTTACTCAAGCTTCAAGGGATGCCTCTCCAAAAACTCCTCCAAACTCGTCAACTTCTCCCCAACATTCTCCTTCGCCCACTTTACCTCCTCCTCACCCCCAGGTCCGAAATACCCAAACTCCTCACCATACTGAAACGCATCGACGAAAACATCCACCATCATCCCCGGCAACGACACCGCCAACCGCTCCCTAAACTCCTCCACAGAAATCTGCCTATAAACAACCCTCTTCCCCGTCTTCCTACTAATAATCCCCACAATCTCCTCCAAACTATACCACCTCTCCGCAGCACACACCCTCCTCCCCACAAACCTCTCCGGCTCCGCAAGCATAGCACCCACCACCCTCCCCGAGTCCCCCACCGCATCAATCAACGGCACTTTCGTCCCAGCACCATTACACCTCTCCATAACCCACCTCCCCTCCGCCCCCCCCTCCCCCTCCCCCGCCTCCTCCCACCTCGGCGCCAAAAACCCCTGCTGCGCAAAATTCTCCATAAACGACCCCGGACAGAAAAACGCGCTTTGGATCCCCTCTAATCCGCGGATATACGTCTCCGCTCTAGCTTTCGCGTCAAACGGCGTCACGGCCCTGTATTTGCCGCCCGAGATCGCGGTCACGGGCGGTAGGGTGCTGAAGATGAGGTACTTGACGCCCTGGGAGACGGCGGCGTCGGCGATGTTTTTGGCGGAGGTGAATTCGGCGCAGGGGTCTAGGGAGGCGGTGGCGGTGGTCATGGCGAAGATGGTGTGTACGCCCGAGAGGGCTGTGGTGAGGGAGGAAAGGGAGGAGGTGTCGGCTTGGACTACTTGGACTTTTTGGGAGAGGGAGAGGGCAACGGCGGCGGGAGAGGTGGGCGTGCGGGTTATGGCGCGGATGGTGTAGGTTGTGGAGAGGGTGGGGGAGGTGAGGACGTGGTTGAGGACGGAGCTGCCTTGTTGGCCGGTTGCGCCGAAGATGGCGAGGATGTTGGGCATTGTGTTTGATAGTGTGGCTTTTTGAGATTTGGGATTTGAGATGTTGGCGGAGATAGTTATTTTTCAATTAGGTATTTTTGATTTAGTTATACTTTTTCGAGGCTGACAAAATGGAACCGGAATTCCGATACAGAGCTGGGAATGCTGGACTAAAGTGAAAGGATCGTGGTTTGGATTAAGCGAGTGCGAGTGGTGCTAGCTGGATTGAACTTAAGTTTGTATACATGGTGATACTCTATATCATCCCAGAGTGATGAAAGTCGGCATGAAGTTGTCCCATAGACGCGGTGAAGGGCTATAAAACTATCCGAGATGGATGAAGCTTCACTCTCTTCAGGGCCGGGAACATGTTGTAGACAGCATTGGGAATCAGTCAACACGCGATGAAGATGCTTCTATCATACCTAGGTAATTTTGAGAAGATGGTGTTGATTAGCTCTAGTCTCGCCAACGAGAAAAAGGGGGCTAGAAGCGATGTCAATAAAAATATCTTATTCCATGAACAACAGATTCTCGTCACGCAACTTCAGAAAAAGGGCATTCAATCCAACAGTTATATGGAAATTGAAATCATCGTCATTATCAACTAGCTACTTTTTCCTCTCCCCAAGATAGCTACCAGAAGAAAAGCACCTTATGATCATTCATCCCCGCAACGCTGAATAGAATGCAAACCATCATCCATCGAAAGGTATCTACTCCCCACGCACGCATACTACACAAAAACCCCCTCACCTCCGCCTCTGCCTACTCATCATACTCCAACGTCAACGTTGTCGGAATCGGACTCTCCTTTGCATTAGCATCCAAATAAACCCGCATCTTCACCCCCGCAAACTCCTTTTCCACCACACTAAAATGCCCATTCCGCTCATTCGCCCGCCTCAAGTTCTTCAACTTAAACACCTCCCTCAACGTCGCCGCTAGACTGGCCCCCACCAGCCTCGACCCAAAGCAATAATGCAACCCGTGGCCCAGCAGCAGGTAATCCTTGAACGGCCGATGCGGGTCCAGGATCTCAGGGTTCGGGAACGCCACAGGATCCATCGACGCTTTCGACGTAGCGATCAAGATCGTGTGGCCTGCTTTCACGGAAACGGGACCGCGCGCGCCGTCCGTGATCGTAATATCCTTTGCTGCCACGCGAGGGAGACCAGGGACCACGCCCGCGTGTCGCATGCCCTCGAATACGAAACCTTGCAGTTCGCGCTCCGCTTCGGGGGTATTGAGGGCTGAGAGCTCGACGATGCGGTCTTTGTACGTTTCGTAGCCTTCGGTGAGGTAGAGATCGATGAGGAGACTGGCTTGTTGGGTTAAGTTACCTGCGACGGGGGCGCCCATCCCGATGCAGTCGCCGACTAGGTCGCCGATGGGGAGTTTACTGTCGTTGAGGGCGTGGTAGAGACGGTCTGCTACGGGGCCGACTTCGAAGGCGCTTCCTTTGCCGAGCCAGTCGACGATGTGTTCTGTTATTCCGCGCTGGGTCTTGAGGTGTGCTTCGAAGATGGAGCGGAGGATGGGAGCAGCTTTTGTGGCGGCTTCACGGAGGGTCCATTCGTTGGCTGGAATGACGTTGAAGGATTGGTACATAAAGAGGACGAGGTAGATGCCGAAGGCTTCGGGGACGGTGAGCAGGCCGTGTGGTTTCTCTGCCGTTTTCAAGGGCAGGGCGAATCGTTCGGCGAGCCAGAGGATGGGGGTTATGTTGGTGACATCGCGGACGATGTCGATTGAGCGGCGGGTTCCCGTGTACTTGAGTGAGTGGTCTTTAATCAGTTTTGAGACGTTGGTGGAGAAGAATTTGGTGACGTTGGCTTCGAATCCTTCTTCAAACATCACTTTGTGTAGAATGCTAGAGCGAGTGTCGTGTCTTGGAGCATCGTCCCATCCGATCATGAAATCGTGGTTGTCAGTACACTGGCGGATGGCCTTCTGGTACATGACACGGAAGTTCTCACGGTCCTCGAAGACGGCTTTGCAACCTTCCTGGGTGTAGACACCTACGACATCCATGCCGCTGGCAGGACGGTCGAGATCGTATTGCTCGATAACCTTGTTTCCTTTCAAAATACCCTTGACTGCGTCTGGAGTGTAGAAAGGCAGAAGAGCCCAAGAAGAAGTTCCAGTCCACGCTCCTGGAAGACCATTGAAGAGAAGTGTTGGAAGAACGCCTCCGTAAGCACCAGGTGCTGAACCCGTGCCAAGTTTGGCATATCCCCAATTTGTCAACGTACTACTGTTGAAATCATAACTGAGGAAACGATCACCTCGAACAAGTGCAACGGCATCATCTAGGATACCACGACCTGTAGTCTGACCTGGACAGACACCACTTCCTGGAATGGCTGGCTTGGTACATTCTGCCATCAAGCCGGGGTATAGCTCGAGGTTATCAATGTGTCCATAAAGCAATTCTGCGGCTCTGGCAGTCTCCTTGTCTTGGTTCCAATCTTCGAAAGTCGCGTAGGGTTTCAGGTTGAGGTATTTTCGGAATCTGATGCAATTAGCTTGATCCGTTTGCAAGAGTAGAGCGACTTACTCGTTCATGGTGCAAACATTGAACAATTCTCGTGCTTGTAATTGACCCATGATATCCACAATCTTCAAAGAAGCCGGAGTACCATGTGCACCAAAAGCATGTGCCGGTTCTGCGATACAATCTTTGATGATCTCAGCAAGATCAACATCACTGAATCTTCCATCCTCCCCTCTCTTGAAATTATTGAAGGTCCACTCCTTGGCTGGCTGGGCCATGAGAGCGTGACCAGCAGTCATAACGACTTTCTGGAACAACTCAACAGTCATGTCATCCACCGATTTGAGCTCAGGCAGCTGCCATCGAAGCAGATCCTCCATCCATTTCGCATCTGCTGCACTGAGTGCTGCGTGCCAATGGTAGAGCACGGCAAATTCGACAGACACCACATTTCCAGTACCTCGCTCGATTCTCTTTCCCAGTTGCTTGATTTCAGCACCGAGATCGAGGGACCAGGTCGAGTTGGCACGTGGGGTATTGAGAATGGCTGCGACATAATCCTTAAGGACGACCGAAGCGAAGAAACCAACATTGATGTTGCGAGATAGCTGGAAGATGTCTTCGTCTTGCCTATGTCACAGTTAGCATGCTCCTTGCAAATTGAAGTTCCTGACTTACCACTTCTGCTCGTCCTTGCTCAATTTGTCCCACGACTTGTATTTTCCAGCCTCATTGACACTCAGCAAATCCTTGGCAATCTGATTGTGATTTCGCGAAAACATGATTGCAACCGCAACCACACCCGGAGGCATCATCATAATCCTCTCACTCGCCACACTATCTGGGAAAATGAGACCATTCTCATATGTCCTGACCCGGGTCTGTTCATCTCCCGTATTGCCATAAATCGTACTCAGATCCACATAACTACTGGTATCGTTGATCCATTGGTTCTTCCGATTCGTCTGGAAACATTCATGAATGACCATCGTAGCAAACGAGAAGAAAAGTCTGTTGAGACCGGAGGGATGCGGGCGGAACGTTTCCTCATTTCGCTTGAGGAGTTGTTCAAACACCAGTTCCGGATCAGGAAGATTTGGGCCTTTGGGCTTCAAAGGAGGGACGCTTCGAGAGTATGGAGATCCGGCCTTTCCCATATCGTGGTTCCACGGGTTATTTCCACTTCCATCATGTTCCCGATATCGGGCAGTGGGACCTGCGGTGGTGGCTGCTGGATGAGGGAGATCATTCCAGAGCATACCAATGAAGTCATTGGAGGCTGTAGCACTCAATCCGCTGTTCAATGGCAGAGATTGGAGCATGGCCACGCCGTGTTCGAGGAGGAGCTCTTTGTCGTCGAGCGGATCGCCGGAAGCGAGAGTGGTGATTGCTTGTACGACGGTTTTGGCATTCTTCAAACCCATATGAGTAAGATCGTGGCCCATGGTCGTCTTGACTCCGCTGGAGCCGAATCCGGCTTCAGCATCGGTTTGGCCATCTGGGGCACTGCTTGGTTTCTTTTTGATCTGGGTGACCAATTTCGATTGAGAGAACCCCATTGTGAGTATGTTATGGGGGTGAAGAGATGGGAAGGAGGGTAGGATTTGAGGGAGAAGACAATTGGATTGAAGATTGGACTTGAGAGAGGAGAGGAAAGGAAAGAGGTCGAGGTGGGGAGCCAGCCGAAAGTGAACAGCTTCCAGCTCCCAGCTTCCTCGGGCCACCGTACGGATGTTTGTGATGAGGCCAGACGGAATGCAGCTCCGAGGTCGAGGTGTCTGCACGACGGACGCTCAATGTCTCAATGGCGGGGTCGAGGACAGGGCCATGATTCAAATGAAAGTGCAGTGATTGATTGGATTTCCCTTCTGAACCAGTCTTCATATGTCATATGTCTCACTCATCCCGACAAGTCACGCAGCACCTCCACTGATTTTGGAGTGAGACAGACCCAGACAGTGCGCAAGCTGTGCCAGCTCTCCTTAGTGATGCCCCGCTCTTGCGTTCACTTTTTTGCTGCATTTCGCTGCATTTCATCGCCCCCAGCTGCATCCTCGCTGGCACCGCCTGCAGCCCCTCAGCTCTGAGCGGCAACCGGGAGGCGCCTTCAGCCGTCCGTCAGTGAGTAGCGTCGATGGAGGGAGAGATGGTCGAATTGGTGATTTGCGGTGGAGATAGACTGTCCAATCACTGCTTGTCCAGTGTTGATGGAGTGATAGTAATCTTACCTAGGTAGATAGATGGTCGAATTTCTACTCCAACTCTCACATCATGGCAGCTTCGGGTGAGACGCAGACGCCCTGGGAAAGTGATTCTCGAATCACACTGGACCATGATTTGCGGCGCATCCGAAAATGCATGGCTGCAGAGCATGCGAATGAACCACCATCTGGATCATCGTGATTTGTGCATGTGCACCTGGTGCAGATCCAACTCTGCATTCATTTGGATCATCCCATACCTGCAGCAATCATCGTGCAGCGGGCTTCCGAGGGGAGAAGTGAGTGGCCGAGGTGGGTGGAATATTTGCTGTTCAGCTCTCCACGATGCTCCGTATTGTGCTGGTTCATGTTGTGTCTTTGTCGTCGGAAAGTTCTGCAGCTGCTAAGCCCGCATAGGAACGGAGAGGTTGGTTAGGTGGATCGGGGGGTCGATCCTTGCTGTCGATCAGGCGGGACATCGCGAGAACCTTGACCCTGAATGGACGGGCATCGAAGGGAACTCAAATCATATCCTCGAAAGAAGGAACTTGGCTCTCTCTCTCTCTCTCTCTTTTCCTAATTCTCTTCGTCTTCTTCGATAATATACCTACAGTATATCTTGGAGATGGGTAGAGTGAGAAAAGTGAGTTGCATAGGGTGACACTGTACTTGGTAGGTACATCGTGCTGCACAGTAATTACACGATCCATCGATGTACCATCCACGTCGCCGAGCACAAGGTGACATCGGTGGAGACGACGAGTGCCGTGCAAGGATCAACGCTCTGTGGTGCGTGCGAGGGTTCCCTTTTCCGAAGTCGTGATTGCATGCAAGGAAGAAACTCAATTTCTGATCGTGTCCGTTTCTCTATCATTTGCTACTATCCAGATATGCTATTCTCCATTTGTAAGATCTTACATGCCATTTCATAGTGCAATGCGATGTGTCGTCAGTGAGGATCCTTTCTGTATCCTGAAGCGTCCTCCCAAGGACGATCATGTTGGCGCCTCGGGAAATTGAAAATCGTGGAATGGAGGGGTGTATTTATTTCTACTCTAGTCATAATTCCTGCCTGCGTCTTGAGCGTCTTCTGGATACATACATGACAAACACGTTCAGCGTTGTACAGCAGCGACTTCCAAATTGGATTTCATCTGCCCCTCCCCGCTTTTGCTCTCATCAAGCGCGAATTTCTTCAGCATCCCTTTCTCCATCTCATCTCATCTCATCTCATCTCTATTCACTTCAGCCACTGCAGACAAGCAAGCTTCTGCACCTTTTTCTTGTGTTCAGCTTTCGTCCCACCGATATCGCACTGCATCTACCGTTAAAACCATATATCTCCCCCCTTCACATCAGACGCGATGAGTGACTCCATCGACTCCAATTCCACCGCCCATTCCCATAGCACTCCCACCTCCCCAGCACCATGGAAATTCAACGGCTATCCCGTTCAAACCTGGTCAGAGGAAAACGCTCGCAGAGAGCTTTCTACTTCCGAGCAAGACCATGGTCCACTCCCAACGACAATTCGAGCTGTTCGGGATTCGCACTCTCCTGCCCGTGGCCGAACCCTGGTTGTTTGTCTTGATGGAACTGGAGATAGCTTCGATGATGATAATAGCAACGTTGTCAATTTTGTCGCATGTTTGAAGAAAGATGACCCGAATCAAGTTACATATTACCAAGCTGGGATTGGCACATATGGGCGCAAAGGTCTTCAAAGTGGATTCTCGGCTGCGATTGACAGTAAGTCACCCTTCTCTTTTTGTCCATCCCTCCCTCCCTCTACTTGATCTAGAGCTCAGATGCACGAGCTCTCGATGCCGAATATGGTGCTAACCCCCTCCAGTGGCCGTCGGTTCCGGTCTAGGAATTCACATCCGAGACGCCTACCGCTTCCTCATGCAAAACTACCAAGAAGGCGATCGAATTTGTCTTCTCGGATTCTCCCGTGGCTCCTATACCGTCCGCTGTCTCGCCGGCATGCTGCACAAAGTCGGACTACTCCCAGCCCACAATCGTGCCCAGGTCACCTTCGCATATAAATTCTACAAGGACGATACACCTAACGGCTGGAAGATGAGCGCCGAGTTCAAGAAGACGTTCTGTATGAACGTTAATGTTTACTTCGTCGGCGTGTGGGATTGTGTTGCCAGTGTGGGGTTCATTCCCAGGAAACTACCGTTCAGTAAAAGTCCGACGAATGTTATTGGTTTTTTTCGACATGCCATGGCGTTGGATGAGCACAGGGCCAAGTTCAAAGTCTGTCGGTATCAGCCTCAACAACTTGATGGTGTGAATCCTATTGATGAGAAGACGATCGATCGTACATTTCACACTCAGTTTAAGGGTTTTTATCATCGACTTTTTCACAGCGACAATCCAGATCAGAAGACGAAATCTCCATTGGACAAACTGAAGAAGGTCAAAACGAATCAGGAAGTCCTCGAGAAGGTCTTCGATAAGTACGAACGTCGAACCATCACTCCATGCAAAACTGATGCTCTCGAAGTTTGGTTCATGGGCGCACATGCCGATGTTGGAGGTGGAGCAGTAGCGAACGAGGAACGACACATGCTCTCACGAATTCCCTTGCGCTGGATGATCCGCCAAACCTTCGAATGCAACACAGGCATCCTCTTTGATACAGCAGGACTAGCAGAAACGGGTCTCGATGTCCCCACTCTCTGGCCGGTCTATAAACAGAACCGAAAACCAGCTGTGGGACCAAGTCCAAAGACGTTGGAATTATGGGAGAAAGGAGGCCTACCCTCTCTCAAACGAAGAAGCACAGTATTAGGTCTCCAAGATTCACACGAGGAAAAACAGCAACAGTCATCCAAAAGAAGAGAATCTGATCTCAACACCCTAACCAACTCTCAAGACACCACCAATCCAATGCACCTCCTCCCCGAACAAGTAGAAGACTACTTCGACGCCCTAGCGCCCATGAATGACCAGCTCGTGCTCGCAAAACCGTGGTGGATCCTGGAATTCTGGCCGATTAAAGTCAGAATTCAGAGAGACGAGGAGGATGGCGGGTACTGGGAGAAGGTGGTGCGGTGGAATCTGGGACGGTACAGGTGTGTGCAGGAGACGGATCCGAGGATGCATTGGACGGTGGAGATGCGGATGGGGGAGGGTGATAAGGAGAGGGCTTATAAGTTGCGAGCGAGGGTTGATCGGGATGCGAGTTGGAGAAGTGTTGCGTAGGTGCGAGATGAGAGATGGTGCTACTTTCTGCGTTGATTTTGCGAGTAGCTTGATTGCTACTTCAATATACCAATTTGTTTCTGGACTTATGCATTCACACAGACTTCGGGGTAGCCAGCTCTCATTCCTAATTCATATTTGTCTCTGAATTCTTGATCACCCTCAATTAAGCTTTTAAATCAACCTCCGAACATAATCTTTGAAAGTACTTTGATACCTAGGTCTATCAGAGTTGCTTCGTGGTTAGTTAAGTATCACGTGAATATCCCCCCTTTATTCCACATTTTTGAAGTCTCATAACATCTATTTGAGGTAGTTGAATCCTGCGAACGTTGTTTTATCCTTCAGCGCTACACCACCATACTTCTCTTAAAACACTTTTTGTCATTTGAAGGACTTCTATAGTTGCACGTGCTCTCAGCCTTATATCCGCCCCACTTCCAACCTCATCATCCTTGTTTTACCAATGAAGCCCCCACGCAACGCAAAATTTCCAAAGCTCTAAAAGAACTCAATATCAGATACCAGGCCATCAAATCGTCGCAATATCTTAGGAATTTCTTCTTTCTCGCCCAGAAAGTCGCAAAATGGACCTCCCCTGGCTCTTCTCAACATACACTCCCTCCTCCGCCTGCGAAATCAGCCCCCACGTCCCCTTATCCCCAGATGTTTGTACAAAAACCCGGAGCTACTCCCCCACTATACCAACATATATGGACCAAGCTCTCCCCTTACTCCCCGCTAACACATCCAGCACTTCGCCACCGAATCAGACGAAGTCATCGCCCTGACCCAAAGCCTCGCATCTCTGCCCTACGATCCAGAAACATGGCTCAATCGCGCACATTCCCTTCGTTTGTTGGGCTACCCGGAACTCAGTCTCGGCGACGCATATAAAGCCCGTCTACTCGTCGAAGCGGGCCTTGATCCTATGCCTTCAATCCTAGGTGAGGATGTAAGGAAAGCCTCAAGAAAGAAAATTCATGTCCTGCATACCACGGACCCAGCGTGGAAGAGATGGGCGCATACCGTGTCAACACCTCAACTACTCGCCGAAAAGGTGGGGGAAATGCTGAAGAGGCTAGAATTGCAGGTCTGGACCGAGCTGATGGAGGGTCTCATGGCGGCGAATTGCGCGAGGGATTATCAGCGCTTGGCGAGGGAGGCGGTGGAGAAGTTTCCAGAGGATGAGTTCTTCCCGAGCGAGGTCGTTAATGCGAATTCTTGGTTTGCGCAGAGGAAGGTGTTGCTGGAGCAGGCGGTTGAGAGGGGCGAGATGAGTGAGGGCAGTGCGGAGACGACGTTGGGGAATGGGGGGGTGTATCCGGTGGCTTATCCGTGGATGAGTGAGGGGAATGGGTTTCTTGGGCGAAGCGAGGAGGTGTTTGAGGGTATTCAGGAGGATTTCAGGAGGGTTTCTGATGTGAGTTGCTCATTTCTTGTTAGGGCTATGCTGATTTGAGGAGAACTGCATGGTAGTCCGAAGCACAATCCGCAACACCCCAGCCGGCGATGGACAAGAAGCAACAACAGAAGAGGACTGCATCGGCGCCATCGCAACCCGACCTATCCTCGCCGGCGAGACAATCCTAATAGACAGCATGTCCACCGGCACCGTAGGCGTCGACGCCGACCCCGACGGCTGTCCCACCTGCTGCGCATCCCCCGTCTCCAATTTCTGGAATACCTGCTGCCCAACCCTCTACTGTTCCCAAACCTGCGCCTCCCTCGCCCTATCCACATTCCACGCCCCCCTCTGCGGCAAAGACGTCTCCTACCTCTACGAAGCCGCTAAAAAAGCCACCGCCACAACAGACTTCTCACTCGATGCCCTGCTCCTCCTTCGCGTCCTAGCTCTAACGCTAGAAGAAGCCAAAGAACACCCCTTACTAAGTAAAGTCCTCGTGAGACTAACCCCCGCATACGGCTTCAAGAACCCAAACCTCATCATCTTTAACTTTACCGATCACATCCAAACCCCCACATCCATCCTCCTCACCCTCGGCATCGACGTCTTCGCCGCCCCTACATACGATACTTGGGTCTTGCACACGATCAAATGCCGCTTGCAGAACAACAAGCACGGACAGACGCTCGGCGATTGGCCCGGCACGAGTATCAGTGGCTTGTATAGTATGCTGAATCATAGCTGTGAGCCGAATGTGGATTGGAGGCATGAGAGCGCGAGTTGTGCGGTTACGATGTTTGCTACGAGGGAGGTGGCGGTCGGGGAGGAGTTGTGTATTAGTTATATTGGGGCGAGGGGGGATGGGTTGGGGGTGCGGGAGAGGAGGAGGATGTTGATGGGGTGGTTTGGGATGGATTGTGGGTGTGGCAGGTGTGTTAGGGAGGCGAGGGAGGAGGAGGAGGGTCTGAAAACGGAATTAGAGGCTGGGATGAAGACGTTGGCTGTGCTGTGAGAGGTCTCTTTTGCTTTCGAGTGCTCGTAGATGGTTGCCTGAATAGACTTTGAATCACAATTGCATATTTTGCGGATTTGTTCGCTGCCTCATTTCTTAAGGAGGTCTCTGGACATTGCCGCGTTGCTGTGGAAGCATAATTGAACGACTGAGTAGTTGAGAGGAGCAGGCAAATCGCAGTCACGTGGCATTTCTTTTTCTTTAAGCACCAAGCTTCTCTTGAATATCACCACAGCTGAAAGGTTACATGAAACAAATTCGAACCAATACAGAACATTGTATCCACTATGCCCGAAAGTAAACTCAAAGTCTCACAAAAACAATACAATCTTCATAACTCTCTTTGCTTTCCTCACATACACCCACCCACCTTTACCATCACAACCTCAAATCTACCACTACCCTAAACCCAGTCTCAAATCTTTGTTCCACATCGCAAATCTCATAACTCATAATCCGAACTCACAACCCAGCTCATACCCAAAATCTCATAATCACAGCCTTAAGCTCTAAGCTTAAGAGGAACTTGCGCTTTATTGCGGATTGCGGCTTTGAAGGCTTATTCGAGACTTATGACTTTAAACTGCAACCTGAAATCATGGATTTCTTTGCGTGGTACTTAAGTCAGTGGATGTAGTTTAAGCTTTGTTGCATATCGCACTTTTCATATTCATAACTACAGCTTATGGCTTAAATTATGAGTTTGAGCTATAAATATAAGATGTGAGAAACGCGCTAATTATGAGAACTGCGATATGCAACAAAACATTGTTCCCACGCTAAAGGCTAAAGCTAGCCTTAGTTTATTTCAGCCTTGTGATGGTAAGCTAAAATTGAACATTCTGCCTTAATTAGCAAAAGCTGATGAGCAAGTTTAGAGTATTCAAAAACTTATCCTTACACCTTACTATACTCTGAATCTCATCTCATCTCATCTCATTATCTTATACTTCCTAGGTGGATGGATATAGCTTAAGTGTGTCAAGGTTATGGGATAGCACGGTTTTTGTACTTGTAGATTTAGCTTGTAAATCTAGCTTGTGGCTTGAATTATGAGTTTGAGCTACAAGTATGAGATATGAGAGGAGTATGGATTATGAGATTTGCGATGTGCAACAAAATATTGACACCCAAGCTAAGGTTGAGGCTGGGCTTAGTCTCGGACAGCCTTGTGATGGTGAAGCAGGGCTGGACATTTGGCCTTGGGTCTGGGACTTGAGGGAAGGTTTGGAGAGTGAATGCAAAAGTGTGCTCAAAGTTTCATGAACATAGCTTATACCCTGATTCTCATCTCATCATACAAAGTCAAGTCCGTAGATAGACAATTGGTCACAAGTGTTGTGGCATATCACGGTTCTTATACTTATAACTCCAACTCATGAAGCAGCTTATTTTTGAAATTATGAGTTTGAGCTACAGTGTAAGCATGAGTTCTGAGAAAGAGATTTGCGATGTGCAACAAAAGAATTGTACCTACGCTAAACTCAAGGCTGAGCTTAGTGCAGCCTTGTGATGATGATGCCCCAGAAATCTTGCCTCGGGTTCTGAACCCTGTCGTCAAGGTTGGAAGTTGTATTCAGAGGTGTCTTCATAATTTTATAATCATAGCTCTTGCTTTCAACTCTACTTATCTACTTATCTACTTATCTGGTTAAAATCCAAGGTAGATGTATACAACCTCAAGTTTCCTATATGCAGTAATTGTCATACTGATATTTCAGCTCATAAATTTAGCTTATGCCTTAAATTATGAGGTTAAACTACCACTTATGAGATATAGAAACTGCGCTAATTATGAGATTTGCGATGTGCAACAAAGCAAGCCTATCGCGCTAAGCTTAAGGCTGGGTTTATTTTCAGCCTTGCGATGGGAATCTTGCCTTCGAAACTCGTGGTTAGCTTCCGCAACCTGACGGCACCGCTTGTACTCAAAGGTGTGTTCCCAAGTTGATAAATGTACTTCATTCTCTGAATCTGATTTCACAGTGTTAAGACTATAAGATAATGCATATAGCTTCAAGCAGGTTTTGTTGCTTGTGATATGTCTCATGCTTATAAATCTAACTCATACTTGCAGCTTATATTTTAATAAGTCATGAGTTTGAGCTACTAGCATGAGTTATGAGAAACGTATGAATTATGAGATTTTCGACGTGCAACAAAAGATTAAGAGTCACGCTAAGGTTACGAATTGGATTTAGGGTCTCTGTGATGAAGGTGATTGTTATGCCTCGGAGTGGGATGTGTAAGTGTAGGTCGGACTTTTTGGGAGCTTGGCAACTTCACTTGAAGAAGAATGCTGCTAATGAGGATGTTGGAGTGTTCTCTTCTTGTGAATTACTCCATCAAGAAGATGTTTGAAGGCATAAAGTATCAGCGTTGTGGAACGAGCTCTGAGCGTTGAGCTTCGTCAAAATCGCTGTATTTGAAGGTCACGTGCTCGAGGTACATTGAAGTGCAGGGCAAAACAAAAACTCCCAAAGGATGTGAGACCTCTGAGCCTCTTCAATGCAGAGCATCATAGCTTAGTAATCTGGTTTATGGATGGTTCTCTCCCAGATATGGAACTTGATCGTGACAAATTTGAACATTCGAGCGCCTTCGATTTCTGTCTGCCTGCTGTATAAAACCTGTAAAAGGATGAAAAATAGCTTTAAGAAAAGCGGAATAGAGTCTTCTAGCATCTTATCAAATCATTCAAGTTAACTTGATCTTGAATCAAAGCATCGTTTCTTCATCTTCAAGACACTCTCAACAGTACACATGGAGCTTAATCCCGTATCGAGTTTGTTCCTCAGGGATTACAGCATGTTTAGCTGGACTCGTTATGCTTCCACAGATAGCTAGAGCGCATGATCTCCACCCAGCGATGAGGCAGTACATCTATGGGACTTGCCATTTGCTCTGGCTTATGAACGACTTGAGGGAAAGCTCACATGTCCAACCTGTGGAGAAAGTTATGACAAAGGACTCGATCGCTATCATGGCATGTCCCGAACAATGAGATCGATATTCATTGACCTTACGGATATGATGTTTAGAGTCTCAAAGCCTTACAAGGCCGTCGCGCTCAACAGGTTCGCATAGATGAGGTTCTCGCTCACTTTCAGAAATTTGAGATCCTTTACTGGGCTTATCAATCGCAGTCAGATAGCACATGTCGGGGAACAATTACAATTGACTTTCAGAAAGGTTTTGAAATCAGGTTTCTGCTATCTGCTACTTGCTAGAAGAGCCTAGAGCGGTGCAGTAAGCTGAAGCCCAGTTTACGCGCAAGTCTCAATTTCGATATCAGCAACCCTCGACTAATCAGGAGACCCGCTCGATATGCTCAATAGCGCCATTCGCAATATCAGTGAGGCCTCGAAGAATCAGGAAATTTGCTCAATACGCCAAGTGACGCTTCTCAATCGCAATATCCGTTGACCTTCGAGCGATCAAAGAGCATGATCAACATGCCCAGAGAACCGCCCATTTGTAATATCCATTAACGCCGAAAAGAAAATCAGAAATTCCACTCATTATGCTCAGTGATCCACCCAATTTATGCATGGTAACCAGTCCAGGTAGGTACACCACACTCAGTGCTGCAGTCATCCTCCCAGAAAACCCGCTCGACCTCCCAATACATATCGTAGAAGTTCTCCATGTCCTCCAAACTAACGGTAGCTGGATCGGTATTCAACAACTTGCTTTGAAGATCCTTCCACAAGGCCGAAGCCTTGCGGGAGAAATGGTGATTCATTTCGTGGAAGGAATGCTCGACACGGGGACATTGGCCACAGAGTCGGCAGCGGGTACGATCATTGAAGATCTTATTGTCCTTTAGGATCAGAGAGTTCCCTGTGCGAGAGATTAGAAAGTGCTTCTTGTGGCTTTGGCGGCGCAAGCAACACTAGGGGAAGGTTCGTTCATGGGGATAGGATAAGAAGAGTTTTGGGGGGAGGTTTGGCTTACAAGTGTTATGAAGGTAATTCCGGAGTCTCGCAGCCTCTTCATCCTTGCCAGGCTCAATCTCACGGAGGTCGCGTTGCATGAGCAGGAGTGGATTGAAGGAGATACTGTAGGGAGTAGGATGCTTCTCGAAACCAAAGATGAGACGGCTGGGGGAGGAAGGAAAGACAGTTGGGACCTTCACCGTGCGCTTAGGGGTCGGGAGCGGAAGGTTGCGATTCGGAACGTCGGGCTTGGTCGAAGTGACACCGATCTCGTCTGGAGAGATCAATGGTGAGAACTTGCCATTTGGGACTGCTCGTTGGTTGCCGTAAGCTGTATGGGAGTCTGGAATCGTTGTGTTGCCAGTCGAAACAACGGGTGGAGCATAGTACATGTTGCTTTGATGTCCTGAACGAGCAATACCAGCCGGATGAGCGTATGTGTTGTGTTGAGGTCTCGAATGCGCAAAGTTTTCATGTTCGATAGGTTGGTAGTATTGGCCGCTAGCCGCACCATGATTTTGGATTACCATGTTATCAACCAAGGCAGGCGGTTGAGGATTGTACATGTAGCCTTGATACTGGGCAGGTGGATCGTGATACCGGTTGTTGTCGAAGCCTCGAAGATCTGGGCGCGCAAAACCTCCAATGGCACTTGAATGAGGATTGTAAGACTGGTCCAGAGACCCAGGTGGAAATTGAGCAATTCTACCATCAAAAGCCGTAGAATGGTAGAATTGGTAGCCACTGTATCCTCTATGACGACGATGTGGATTGAAATGCTCCATCTTCGTCGGAGACTGTTTGGTGCAGAATGAAGGCGGTCAAGAGAAAAGCCGGTGATGAACCGAGGGGGAGAAGGTTGGAGGAGGGATCGAAAGGGTGAAAGATACGCCAATGGGGTTTAGGTTCGTGTCGAAAGGGGTGAATGTTTAGCGAAGGAGTTCAGGTTCGAGTGCGTCGAAAGGGGTGAATGTTTAGCGAAGGAGTTCAGGTTCGAAGGCGTCGAAAGGGGTGAATGTTAAGCGAAAGATTTCAGGTTCGAGTGCGTCGAAAAGGAGTGAATGTTAAGCGAAAAGGTGCAGCGTGATGCCCTACTAAAACAGATTGCCCAAAATTTGTCCAAGATTCTTGGATCACTATTGGATAATCTCAGACAAAAGCTGGATAATTACTTTATTATATGTAGGGTTTGTTCACTCAAAAACTCGAGAAATGCCAAGTCTTGGACAAAACCAAAATAACTCTTTCTTTCTATGTAAAGTTTGTTTATTTAAAGATCTAAAAAGTTTCCAATCTTAGACAAAAGCTATATAACTATTTCATTCTAAATAGGGTTTGTTTATTATAAAGTTTGAAAAAGTCTAAATCTTGGACAAGACCTAAATAATTACTTATCAATACAACATTCAAAGCTTTTAGATAGATTCAACGAAACATGTACATTAAATAAACAATAGTGACTCCACTAGCTAAAGTAAAAAAGCTACTCTCTCGGTTTCCACCTTTTCAATTTCATGCTAAGTCTCCATAGTAAGTTCATATTATGCATCTCTGTCATTTTATTTTAATAGTAAGTATGCATGCACCCCCTCTCTTAATCACTCTCTTGATCCAGGTATGTGACAATATCTACAACATCATTCTACAATGCAAATAAATACCTTCTAGAATGCGTTCATCACACAAGCAGAAGTTCATATCATATATTACAGATTATGGACTATAGGCAGAGCATGTAGAGCGTAGAGCGTAGCGGAGGAAGCCGGGAATAGCATCGATAATAAACAGGTATCATGAATCAATTTCTCTTTCTTCCTCGCATGGGGTTAGTAAGCTTGCCGCTCATGCTCAGTCGCTAATCACTCTCGGCTCACCCTCGTCTCAGTCAACTCGCCCGAACAACCTGAGTAACCTGATCAACTCACCTGAGCACCCTGAGCAATCCCTGACTCTCTAAGCATTACCTGAACAGCCTGAGCAGCTTAAACATCCTCAGTTGTCCTCGAGTCCTTCAGTCCCTGCGCAGTATACACTGCTCCTTCATGTTTTTCATTTCTGTATGCGATTGTGCGGAGCCTCGGTTACTTCCATGGAGAGATTGAGAATCGACGTTACGCATTGCTATTTGATATTGAGAGCGCTGACGTCAGCAGAGAACTTTTTACTGCTACATTCTTCTAACATGTTTAATATATATTTTTAGGTTTCTTACTGTTAAAATACAACGATGCGGAGATATGGGTAGGAAGCTACCAAAGTGGAGGTGAGGATACTGTAAATGGTAAAATGTTTTCTGCTATGTAATTAGCGCGCCATACACATAGTTTTATGATTCCTCGAGAGCCTTGGAGCTTGATTCAGATTACCAGGCAAGCCTCATAGCGATGGTAACTGGGAAATGTCTCTTGGAGACAATAGTATGCGCGGGAAGCATAGACGTGGAAATTCCCACAAAACCTGGTCTCAGATCAGCGCTCTCGATGGGTAGGTCGGGCCGTTTTTTGCCCCGAACCGTCACCAACCCGTACTAGTACGAGCTAAAAAAAACTAAGAACCATCGCCATCACAATTCTAAACAAGTTTAAACAGGCTTAACTACCAAGACAAATAAATACTATTAATAGTGTATTTTCAACCTCAAGCTTTATGTTTTAAACTTCAACTTCAAACTTCAACCTCAGATTTCAAGCTCTAATCGCGTCCTCCTCAAGCCTCCTATCCTCAAGCTCCCTCCAATAGTAGACGGGCTAACGGTTATTAGCAGGCTTTGAGGAGGCCTGAACCGTAACCATCCAATAAGATGGCAGGCTTTCAAAACCCATAACCGTAACCGGTCTAGACGGGTAGGCCTTGTCGGTTCGGCAAAAGCCTACCCACCCATCGAGAGCGCTGTCTCAGATTCTACGCTTAAGTGTTTCTTTGTACTTGGATATTCTTTTTTTTGTTGATGTTGAAACAACTGGTGCAGTGTTTAGGTGCATGCTACCATCATGTCTCTCTCTCTCTTTCTTTTGTTACTTCCTTCCTTTCTTCCTCATGTCTCAGCGCAACATTCCAAACAATTTTCTTTCAATTCTTCCAAGACTCCGCCCGACTAATAGCTCGCACGTGAAATAAAATGATCGTTTTGTGGTCTTAATTCATTATTTAAAGTAACAAGGTCCACTTCAAACTTCAGAAGCCAGTACATTACAAGTTTCTTGAATCGCCTTGAACGCCCTTTATTGAACGCTCACTAGCCATCATCGCCACTGCCACGCATTGGTATTATCTGCCACGACGACAGTTATTATCTGCCCTGTCGAGCTAGTCGACTTTGCCAGATGCCCGCATTGTGGATACAATAATTTCACAGGCGTTGAGAATTGTAGCGGGACTCGACCTGATGGAAGCACATGCAACCGTTCTCTTCCTGTGACAATAAAGTAAGAACACTTCGCACTTTGAACTAACTTTTACTAATCATCTTCCAGTTTTACAATGCATTGAACCAGGGTGGTGGTGTAGCGGGGCTACAGGCTACACTGGTTTTTTCAAAGGTTTTGGTGGTGGCGATGGATTGGCTGTTTTTTTTTCTTGCGCTGATTATGTATTTGCAGTCCTTTTATTTGCGAATATAAAAAGTGAAAATTTCAATATTAAACACTACCCAAAACCGGCCTTATTCATAAAAATTTCTGTAGTCATCTTGTTAATGCGGCAGATTGGAAACGTGTTTGAGCAGACCGGAGGTTTTATGCATCACAAGCCGAGATCTAGTCGCGAGGAGCCAAAATGGGGATCTACTCCCAGAGATAACGAGAACAAAGTGAAACGGTGCTTCAAGGGAGCCAACACGGGCCGTCCGGGGGTAACAAAATGCCTTCCCAATGCATGCTCAGGCTTTGCTTAGGCCGCGATTAGGCTGTGCTCAAGATGTTCATTCTCGGCTCAGGTTAAGCGGCCGCTGCTCAGTGTATAGACTAGAACGGAATCAACGATAAGAAACAATAACATAGGGCATACGGGTATCCAGGAATACCTTCTAATCACTTAGTCGGCACTTTTGGGCCCAAATCCTGGATAAATCACGACTGATTTCCAGACTTGTACTGGATACTTTCTGTACAAAATTTAACTGGATAAATCCTGGATAAATCCTGGATAATGACTAGATAATTTATCTAGTAAAAATCCAGTCGGTGCTACAGTAGGGATCGAAAGGGTGAGGAGTATGTGAAAGAATTCAAGTTCGAGGCGTCTGAAAAGAGTGAACACGCCAAAGGGCGGGGTGTTGAGCGTGACGACGATAGTGTAAGACGTCTCGACTAGAGACAGACAATGAGATGAAGTATGGACGAAGAAGTGGTCACCTTGAGCCTCTTCTTCTACCCATTATTTTGCGCGCTGAAATTGCATAACTCAACGAAACTGAAATCCGCAGGGAATCCGCGCAGGTGATCCACCATTATAAAAGACACAACCAGTCACATTATGGGTGCTTCTGACACTTTGGAATCACTTCAGTGTGGTTGTCAATATGGAAACGGAGTGGATAGAGATCAAGAGAGGTTACAATAGTAGGGCGGTGGGAGCCGGCTCTTTCTGCCTGCTCTTTTCTGCCTATCCTGCCCGCCTTCCAATCGTCGAGTAAAGGACAACGACAATGACATTGAACTCCAATGTTAAAGGTGTTTGACGATGCGCCTTATGCAGTTTCTCACAACAATGGGATCTGATCATAGCAAGAAGCCTCAATCAATCCTCCCTTCCTCTTTCCAATCTCTTCCCTATGAGATCCGCGAACAAATAGTATGTAAATGTCTCTCCCTGCTTGCCTTGGAGCTGAGCTCACAACGACATGTCGAATGTTTTCACGAAATTGCTGTTCAGCCCTTTGCCAATCCCTTTAAAGGTGCCAAACTAACTTCCTGCAGTGGCTATATACCCTCCTTCCTCGACTGATATACATCCATCCACATCAACGTCTCGAACCCCATCCTTATGATCACGAAAGTAACGAACTGGTTGATGGCCTCCGGATGACGGCATCTGTACGGTTCAACCATTCTCTCCATACTACATCTTCCACACCCGCGGAGGCTTTTGCTTCGTATGCATCTTTCGTGGTCCCCGATCCGCACTATGTTGGTAGAATGGATGGGGAATTTCTGAACTACGAACACAAATTGGCGGTACAGCCTTTGGCCTGGAGAGGGGGACAGGCTCCGCCAGCTCTGCACGTCTGCGGAGAGAGCAGAGCGATTGCCTTGAGGAAGGGATACGTTCTGGCTTTCAAGGGAGTAGACCTACGGCTAGAGGAAGAAGATAAGGAATACTGGAAGAATAACCACTTGAGCGACAAAGGAATTTGGGTCAATTTCAGCACTGACCTGATCATGCTCGATGCATTGTATCGCTCCAGGATGTATCCTAAATGGGCCCCGCTACAACCTCTGGTCGTGCTGAACAAATGGGCCCCAGAGGATGTGAAAAGAATAAGATACCTCGCTCTAGGTGGGAATCCCGGCATGGTCCTGAGCGCACTTAGAGGAAACTGTGTACCAGTCCCCCACGGACCAAGATGGAGAACAGAGTGGCAATGGTGGGTGAGCTTGGGTTATGATAATCTGGAGGAGATATGGATCGACGATGAGTTCGAGGTCACACAAAAAGAAAAATACTACGAGGTGTCTTGGCGTGATTGGGAGTGCCAGAAGGGGGCGGCTGAGCAATGCATTAGAGCGATCAGCATGGGAAGGTCGAAGCTTCCCCATTGGACTTCTCCATTGCCTGAAGTGAAGGTCGTTCGGGGAAAGGACTGGCGTGTATATTTCGGGGATTGAAATATATCTAATAGCGATACGGAATGCTGTTGTGAATGGAAGCAGTGCTCTGTGTACCTTGTTTCTGCCACTGTCGTCTTTTGCACAGCTTTTGTCTTGTTATTGGACATTGAACCCATCCGCTTCTATGGTCTCCATTCGAGGAATATCTAGCTTCGGCAGTCCAGAGGAGGCAGATCCGTACAATTCTCGCTTTTCAGAGGTGCGCGCCCCAGTCTCATCACTAAGTAGCATTTACATCCCTTGATTTCTGTTCCTCCCCAATCACATTAAAAAGAGCAGGAATGGAGGAAGAATGTGCTCACGAAACTCGTCATGAATGTGATTGAAAGCCAACGCTACCAGAGAGGATTATACGCATTGTTCACTGGTAGAAATGACACATTCAGCAGGGAAGGCAACCCGAATATCAAATAACATGAGCATCCCCGACACTGATTCCAACCCTGACCATCAAAGCTTCAGTTCCCCATCACCATCCCCAACCTTAGGAACAGGAACCATGATCCAATTTTGGTTCTTGCCTTCTCCTGGGTGGCAAGAGTAGCAAATAATGGGTGTCCCATCTTCGTCACTCGGACCCTGAAGGTCTATGCAAAGATTCGGATCTTGAACATTCTTGAACTGCACGCTTTTGTCTTTGTTGATGCTCAGGGTGAACTGAAAATGGTCAGCGTAGATCGAGTGTGTGGGGCATCAGGCCAAGCATACGAGTGAGTACCCGTCAATTGCAACTTCTCCTCCCTTCATCTGGTATAAGCCGTCGTCATTGGTTTCTGGGAACAGAGATCAGCCTCGGACTTTGCTGTCGGACTTTGCTGCGTGGAAGAAAGGGGGAACAGTACCACTTGGGCATGAAGCAATTGCCCCAGTAGCAGAGTTGATGATCAAAACTTGATGATATTGAGCAGCAGCAACGACTTGCCAGATCTGATGAGCGTTGTCTTTCGTTGGTTCACTGTCATGAACATCAGTTTTCATGTCCTCGATTCAAGCCTCATGATGCGACTTACTAAGCAGTGATGGCAGTATCTGGACCAGCATCGCCGAGATAGAGATCCATGGTTGTTCCAGTGGCTTGGTTTTCAATGTAGTATTGACCAGGACCTTTGTAGGCATAAGACTGCTTCTGCGAGTGATGTTTCTTGGGAGTATTTCTGCTTCCTGTCGTTGCGAGAACAGGAAGCGCGAAGAGCGCGAGCTGGAGGAAATACATCTTGATGATGAACTGTTAAGCGTTACCAGCAAATTCTGGTGGACAAGTGGGGATTTTCTGGAGTTTCGGAGGACACATCCATTCTTATGTGTTGATTTCAAGTTGTGCTGCAGTGACCTCTCGACTGAGAATCGTTGGTCAATTCATCTCCAAATGAGTAGGTGCAACAGCTGAGATTAGTCTTCATCAGACTTCGTACAAAGAGTCTCAAGGTGATCAAGCTCACCTGGAGAACATGTGACTGGACTCTGGGGATCGGTTGCGTAAGCTCATACCATTACATCAAAGAACGGGTCTGTGCTAGGTAGGACGTGCATTTCCGTTCCGTACAGTTGAGGACTTCAGCATCCGCGTGCAATTTTGTATGAAGTCAGTACTTTCCTTTGTTATGTTGTGCTCTAAGAGTTGCATGTTTGTGCTGTGACGGACAATTCAAGCGAGATGAGTTTGTAAATCTTGTGATTCTGTGCGACACACGAAATTCCAGGCAAGGTAGTACGTAAATGATGGAGAAAAAGAATCAACGACACGCCTGTTCTTCCGTGTGTATCGTCAGCGTCTACTGCTCATTGCTCATGCTGCACTGCTGACTGGCAACTCCCTTTTTGCCAAGGCAGCCTTTCTTGATGTGGAAGCTGGATCGTAGTACGGCGCTTCTCCCAACGAAACAACTCTATCTCCAATCCGTACCTCGTTGTAATCAAAAGTCGCCGCGTGCCAGTTCGATCGATTGTCCCAGATTGCAACATCATTCTTGCGCCACCTGTGAATGTTAGTTTTCACTTTATGGAACGTCGAAGAGGATAATTACTTGAACCGTACTTGGTTTTCGTGGTTTTGGGATACGAGCTGTTTATGTCAGTAAGATTCAAAGGTAGAGTTGATCTGAGGGGAACATACATCGAAGAGATACTTTAGGATCACATCTGATTCGTCCTTTGTCAGTTCAACAATGCGCTTGGTGAATGCTTAGTTGACAAAGACGCTCTTCCACCCAGTGACAGCTGAGTTTCATGTTAGCTTTCCTTCAGACTGTTCTTCACCAGGAACAGTTGAGTTGTCACTAACGATTGGTACGAATGACAGGGTGGACGGTCTGAAGATTCTTGCCCTGGTTCAGCTCCGAACCTCGAACTCCTTCACGGAGAGGATGGCCCAGACGCTCTGCGATTCCATTGAAGAAGTTTGCGTCGTGGATTGCTGTCAATCCTTCAAGGTAAGCAGCAGTGGCTGGAGAAAGTCGATCATAGATTTCGTATCCGGAAGCCCACAACTGCAAAACTCCCAGATATCAGTTATCAGTTTAGGATGCCACAGTTTGAGTTCAAAACCAGTTATCAGAACTTGCGGATAAAGGTAATGATGTGACTTACAGTATCTCCGCCAGTGGGAGGCAATGTGTGGATCTTCAACATAGTATAGTCAGATGGAACAGGCTCAAACGTGATGTCCGCGTGCCAACCGTTGCTAGCAAACTTGCTTGGCTCTGTGAGCGGGTTCACAGGAGCTTCACCCTTCTGCTTTTTCACGCTACTGATGACACTGATCTGATCGCCAAGCTCGCTGCCTGCTTCAGTGATGGGATGGATGTGAAGTCCTGATGACTCGGGCTTGGATGTGTCAGCGAGAAGGTCGGAGCAGAGCGGGTGGTAGAGACTCACGCTGCCAGTAAGTGTTGATAATTTCTGACCAAGACTGATAAGCTCTTGGGTGGTGACGTCTTGGTCTCTCAGAAAACCCACACCGCGCTCGGAGACTGATCATAGACAATCTTAGCAACTGTTCCTTCCAATTTTGAAATGCGAGAAAGGTCACTTACCAGTGATTGCCAGATCTCGAATCAATGTGTCCGCGTCGGGAGAGGCCAAGATTTTCTTAATTTGAAGGCCTGGAATCTCTCTGCCAATGGAAGGAGTAGAGTCATTGTGCTCATACGAGTCGAGAGAACCTGAATACGTGAAGGGCTGAGTGGAACGTGGTCGAGCTTTCTCATGTCCACCTCGAATGGAGGGAGGTGGGGTAGAAGGTTGAGCAGAAGGCATGATTGTAGGATTATGGTTTTGGGAGTTTCTGTCAATAGTGGGAGGAGTACCGAGTAACTGGTGTGCAGATGGGGTACGAGAGAGCTCTATATATGGGTACGAAATCGGAGGTACACATTATGAAGAACATGGCGGCCGCGACGCAATTGGAGCTGATGCTACAAATTCCTATATCTTAGCCAGTAGCAGTTGCTGTTTGGACGTTGACGCTGATGGTGCAAATAATTCCACATTATGATGATACAATATACACGTGACAAGTCACGAGCTTTGCATGCACCATTGCTGACAAGCTACTCTGGAGCTCATTGAAAGACATACTAAGACCAGACATATAGCAATGGTTGTTTGGGGACTCGTTCAAACTGTTCTGTTTTGCGAAAATCCTTATCTGACCACTTGGCAGTACTGTAGCACGGACAACCTCCAATCGCTGCAACAATCAATGACACAACCGAAACATTGAATTCTCGCGCCATGACGAAATAGAGAGGAAGACTCGCAGCATATGATCGATCACTACTCCGTCTGTGGAAAATTTTATGTAGAGAACATTGCTGCGCTTAGATTAGGTGAAAGATCTAGACGCCCCGGCCACGCTAAGGTGAGTCTAAAAACTCCCAGGCTTCAGCTCAACATGTTCGATTTTTCATCTTTCAACATTCGTTAAAATCATCAGAAACGAGAGCAAACAAAGATGGCAAAGGAAAACATCAAACTATCCTTCTCCGAGAAGGTCAACTTCTTCTGGGTCCTTGCCACTGCACGTAAGTTCATTACCCTGTTCACCCCATGACCTCCAGCTGATCAGCTATCCAGCTTTCTTTGTAGGATGGGTTGGACTTCGCCATTATCTTCTTCCTCCGAAAGACTCCCCTGGGGTTGCTAGAATTGTTGCGACCACGCTCTTGAAGACGTTCTGTAGGCTGTCTCAAAGACAGATGAAGTACGTGATTCGCACGTGTTTGTTTTGCAATTACTGACTTTACCCTAGAGGAATGATCAATCTCCCCTTGACAGGCAAGGTCATTGAACAATACTGTACAAAACACGAACTCGCCCACGAAGTCGAGCATTTGCCCAACAACGCAACACTCCATTGGGTCGGATCTCGGCCAGCGAAGAGGTCCAACGTAGTTCTATACTTCCATGGAGGCGGCTACAATCTCCCAGCGAGTCCCGAACATGTCGTCTTCGCCGCGCTGTGCGCCTCGGAAGCGAACTCCTCTCTGGCCATGTTGGAATATACTCTGGCTCCTGAAGGACATTTCCCTACCCAACTGATTCAGGCCGCGGAAGCTCTGAAGCACATTCTCACTATTACTCCGCCGTCGAGAATCTTCATAGCTGGCGACTCCGCGGGAGCTCACTTGTCACTGTCCCTCCTTTCCCATATCATGCACCCCTTGCCAGGAGTTACACCGATCAAGCTATCCGAAGACCTTGGTGGCATTTGCCCCATGAGTCCGTTCCTAAGCTTCGACTACAACAAGGAGAGTTATGACTACAATGCAGAACGGGATTATCTGTCTCTGTCCCAAGTAAAGGAGTTCAATGCGAGTTTCAAGAAGCCTGGACTCACCGACGAAGAAGCGTTGAAGGATCCGGCATTGTCTCTTGGTGATGCGCCCGCTGGATGGTGGAAGAATTGCCCTGTTGACAGAGTTCTGCTTACAATGGGAGCTTGGGAAGTGTTTCTTGACGATTGCAAAGCGTTCGGGGAGAGATTGCAGAGCGAGGCGAGTCCAAAGACAATGGTCGAGGTTGTGATTGGTAGAAAGGAAGTTCATGCTCCTTGCCTACAAGATACATTCTTGAAACGAAAAGATGGAGATTCGTGGAACGCGGTAATGAATTGGATGAGCTTTTGAATGCTCTAACAGCTGTACAATTGCACGTAGTATTGATTGTATTAGGAATTGAAATGATTTTTGTACTCAACCAATAAAACCACTTTCCCTGGTTCTCGGATTCTCACCCGAAAACAAGCTTTTTATTTCCGAGGCTCAAACTCTGCGATTAAGTGTCAGCAAATCGGACTGATGAAGAGAGACTTCCAGCTTCGTTAGGACGCGTGGATTTTCTCCGTCGCGTTATAGAACAATTTAGAGCATTTTCAACTGGGCCAAGGAGATGTTGAGATTAGAAAGGAGGTGTCGTGCCGAGGTCCTCTAATTATTTTCAGGTAGCCTATCATCGCCCTTAACACGCTACACTTCGTGACGAAGCGGCGAACACAGCCCCTATTGGACAGTGGAGTTGCCTCAGGGGCGGGAGCTAGATTAGCGAATTCAGGGGACGACGGAGATTACATCTTCCCCCCCTTCATCCACTCATCCTTCTTCTCTTCTTCCACATCTTCTTCATCTCCGACGACACTTTTTAGGACTTTTTCGTCTGATGTCTTACCCCTTTTGTGCGCCATCAGATGTCACGTCAAGGGTCCAATGCACAGACCGGTTCCTGCATGTATTGACTGCCACCCCGCGAAGGATTCAGATCGTGGTGTTGAAGCTTATTTTGGAAGTTCATATCAAGCTTTATCGGTCCTTCAGACATCGTATCTTGCCTCGGTGATTAAGTCGATAGTTCGATGATCCTCCGCGATCTGAGCAGATCCAAAGTCCGACAGAGCTGACAGCATGTGGGGAAAACCATGGACTTTTGAGCTACTTCACAAACCGAGATCCCGGGACTTGGCTAGTGGCTTGCCGTTGAAAATGTCTCGGGTGAGAGAGGGAGCTCTTCTCGCATATTATTTGCTAACAATTGAATGAAGGCTTCTGTCTTGGAATTTTGCCCCGCCAAAGGCTGAGCCAACTAGAAGCAGAAACACCTCTCGAAACTCTTCACACCCCGCTGGTGCCGAATTCCGCCGCATCCTACTCGATGGCACGGTACCTGCATCATGCAAGGCATGAAAACCGTCTATTCTGTGGCATGGCAAGCTGTGCCGGTCATATGTCGGCGGTGCTATTACTAAGTGCAAGGCCATTCCTTTACCTGTCAAGAGATCGGACGAAGCGCCTACCGGTCCTCATCTGGAAGTCTAGATCCTTTGAACGATAGAGGAGACGTCACCCTGTCTTTTTTATTTGGCCAATGGCATGTTACATCTTCGATATATCCTCCCTGGCACTTCGAACCTAGCTATTCCACGATGGCTAGGCCTGAGATCGTTCTTTGGGTATATATCATCAGCCCTCGCCAAGAATGATCAGCATTCCTCAACGACATCGACAAATCTAGTCACTCACAGTCCTTTCAGAAGATCATCCCAGTAGCAAGTGTTCGGTATATATTCATCGATCTCTCAAGGATCTTGATCTTGCACTGCACGACATTCTTTTTCCTGTTAGATCACACACTCCTTTGACAGATCTGCAATCATGACGACTCTCGATGATGTCCTCGCAATACAGAAGACGAGCAATATTCTTTACCCTCCAACTATCGTCACTCCTTCCACGGAATCTAAAGTCGAAACTGATACTTCGTCTGGCACGTTAAGTATTGGTCTCTATAATTCTACGACCTCAAACACAGTGTATGCCTACATCACTGGGCTTGCAATCAACAACAACAGTGCTCTCTTCCTCCTGGAATCAGATGGGCAGACGGCATATTACCCCACCAATCCTTCCGCGAATGGCTCAGCTTTGTCGGCCAATTGTGCAATCGCTCTCGGTGCTCCTGGAACCACCGTAAATGTCACAATTCCGTTCATTGCGGGAGGTCGCATCTGGTTCTGTGTTGGCAGCACTCTTACCTTCCTCTTGAACCCCAGCACCTCAGGCCCGGGTCTCGTTGAACCATCTGTCAGCAACACTTCAGATCCAAACTACAATCTTTCCTGGGACTTCTGCGAGTTCACGTACAACAGCTCGCAGCTTTACACCAATATCAGCTACGTAGACTTTGTCTGTCTGCCCATATCCCTGACTTTAACGTCTACAACCGGCTCGACCCAGCATGTCAGCGGGATGGCATCCGATGGACTCAACACAGTCTGCAGCAATCTCATCGCTCAGAACGCCTCTGACGGAGCAGGCTGGGATCAACTCGTCATAACTAGCAATGGATCTAATCTTCGAGCTCTTTCGCCGTCGAACGGCATAGTCTTCAACCCCAACCTCTTCTCAACATACTGGACTTCCTACATTGATGCTGTCTGGGCTCAATACGTCTCCGCCCCCATTACAGTCGACACTCAAACTTCATGGGGCACCTTCACGGCCTACACATCCAACGACCGCACCTCACTTGCCTTCACCAATCTTGGCTCCTTCACTAAACCCTCTGCATCAGATATCTTCGGCGCCAATTCCGGAGCATTCGCACCACAAGCTACCAATACGGCTCAGCTACTCAACATAGGCGCACGACTCGATGCCGCGTTCAATCGTAGCACGTTGTTAATTGATGCTGATCAACCTGATAATGAGGTCGTCAGTACCTACTATCAGAACAGCATCACTAATCACTACGCGAGGATTGTTCATGCGGCAAATCTAGATGGAAGAGGATACTGTTTTCCCTACGACGATGTTGGACCAGATGGAGGGGCAGACCAAAGTGGGTTTGTGAGTGACGGAACACCGGCCAATCTGCTTGTTACTGTAGGTGGAGGCAATGCCTTTGCTCGGAGAGAGGTCCAGCAGCCGACAGGGAAGGCGATGAAGAGAAGCTTGAGTTGGGAAGACGACGTCAAGGCACTAGTGACTGTTGAAGAAGATACGGATAGAGACTTGGAGAAGGGACTACATCCGAAACTGCTGAATGAGAATGCCTCTTCTTCAGAGGCGAAGAGATTCAAGCTTCCGGCGATCGTGGAGCGATTCGTAGGCCCACAACTTGCTGTAAGTCTATTTCCTAGCTATATCTAACCCCTTTACTGACCCTTTTCAGAAGCTCCAAGCATCACCTTTTTACATGCAACGAGTCGCACGATTGATCGCGCTCATCAGCCAGCTATTACTATCCATCCTCTCTCTGTCGATACGCACTATAGTCTCTCGAGTTTTCATCGTCGTTTTCTTCTTGCTGTTCTACTTCCTCGGTCTTTTGCCACATGGCACAAATGGCGAGACGCAAAGAAGGGTTCTGGAATCGATGGCTGCGGCAAGTGGGAATGGGACGACGCTTGTATGAGGTTGTTCATATATAAAAGCCTTCGCTTCGTTGTTTATACTTGTTGGTTACGCTTTTTGTAATTATGTATTGATATGTATTAATGGCAGATTTTCAAGACTATTTCGAAGTCTATTTATTGTGCATGGCCAACCAAGGTACACGCAGGATGGTTTGGAAACACGTCCTAGATTAAAACAGGTACCGAGGTGATGAGCAACGTCAGGTTGTTCCTGTATGTTCCTTGGATAGTGACTAACTTTTAAAGGACAGCCGATAGTTCTATGGCTTCACATAGTACATTTTGACGAAAGCAAATATCACAGAAACTAAAGAGAGAATCAATCAACGCTAATAAGCTCGCCTCTTGGGCGACTAAGTGAGCCCAAGGGTTGGACACCGCAGTATAAATTACTATCTCCGGTATGCACATTGGCATGAGTGGCGTTCCTGAGCAGGTTGCACAGCATTAACGGAACTACCTGACAGATTATAACGGTCGGCAAGCGAAGAACAAAGACATTTTGCAATCGTGCTTTCAGGCGATCGGAGTATGTCTCTCCCTGGCATGCGCTTGAGTTTGCGCTGAGCTAGTAGGTCTGGCTGGGGTCTCTCGTCATTGAAAGGCTCATCTTGTATTGGACGAAATGATCCTTTTGGAAATCCAGTGACCTTTGATAGGGCTGGCATGTCTCTTGACGACAAGCTCTGTGTATCTAAAGCGGCCAAGAGTTCTGACTGAATATTTGATGTATGGGAGGGCCGCTGCGCATTCTCGACGGGCGCCTCACCTGGCTTCACGTCAGGTTCGACATTTGGGCAAATGGTCGTTGGGCGTCCTGGATTTTCGTTGGAGTTTGTCTCCAGCTTTTCCTTGTGGTTATCTAGCAGTATGGGGCGCTCGCCCTGTCGCATTGTATCACGACTCGATGAGGCAAGATTATGAAATCTGTCAGCGTTTTGAAGCTATTCTAAGGACGTCATCATTGGGCCCGGATCATACCTGATCTCTCGTCACTTCTGCTACCAATGACCTAACTTTCGCAGGCTTCCTGACTTTTGACGAGTCGGCGAAGATGTAAGCTCCTTTTGCGAAGCCACGAACTTTTTGAAGAAGGGCTTTCTGATGGCCTGACGGAGCTTCCGATTTCAACAGTTGCAGATGGCTGCATCGCTTCATGTTGCTACATACATTCGCTTGTTGAAAGGTCCACGACACGTTGTCCGCAAGCTTAGGATTGTTCTTGCGGTTGTGTCTCAAAAGTATCTCAAGTATACACGTACCAGTAGCAGCAAGATATCTGTTTCCGGGGGGAACCGAGTCCCATCCAGGGCAGAGTTCCCTCGTTGAAGATGGAACAATAACTTGCCCAAGGTTTTTGCAGAAGAGGACGATAAAAGGCGATTCTTCAGCAAAATGTGCCCATGGAGTTGAGACATTGGCTATCTTGACTGGCATTGATGACTGTCTCATAGCCACATCAACAAGCTCTGCTCCAATTATCGACTCTGGTGCAACGTCGTGGCGTCCTCGTAGATTTTACGAAGTTGATCGCAAACATAGCGGAAGTGGTAACACATTTCTTTGACCGCCTTCGAAACTCTCTTTATCGAAAGTTGTAGATTGCAAGGCGCCTCTCTATTGACGCCTACGGAAGTGAGCTGGGTAGCTTCAGGTATATCTTCAATCTCCAAAAATCGCGTTAGTGTTTTGAAAGCAGCTTGACCCGCATCGTGTGCCTGTGAGGACAGTAATTCGGAGGGCAGAACCTCGAAACACTGTAGTTGCCTCAGGAGAAATATCTGTAATAGATATAAGAGCATAACGCTCTGAGGGATTAACCATCCAATATCGTCATCATCGTCCCATACAATGACATGATTTCTAACGCCGTTACGAATGTCAATCATTGCGGCATCCTTGTCCAAGGGTTCAATGCCAGATATCCCGGAAGGAACTGCCGATCGAGTTCCTGAGATAGTGGCCGATAGAGCTGCGATACCGTGTATTCCAAATCCTATTCCCCCGCCGTAGCTTTTTAAGCATCTCGTAGGTTGATTGTGGGGGGCCCCAGAAATATCTACATTCAACGCGAAACAGTCCCGTGTCCCAAGGAGGATGTGTGCTTCATTCGTCCACCCCAAAAATACTCGCGTGGTGGCTAGCTTCTCGGAATCAAGTTCCCTGTACCAGTCCTTGTGAGTCCTCATTACCATACGAGGAAGGACGAACTCTGGCGCCTCCTCTCCGGAATGAGACGTTGGTGTCTTCAATTCCATGTGCTACTGAATTGCATCATCTCCTGGCAGTCTCTTAACCGGGTATAGCAAAGTTACCAAGCCGTCAAGGACTAGGCCTCCTTCAACTTCCACAAATGCTTGAGACTGTGCTAGACCGGCTAAATCCGGAAATGATATCTCCAAACCTCTCCCTTCACCACGAAGGGAAATCGGAAATCCACTAGCCATGACTGCACTTTTAAAGAGTGGGCACCAGCATGAACTCAAACCAACAACAGTATCCAGAATATGCGGAGATAGTGATATTTGCCACGGTGTTGCACCATCATTATTACCGGCAACGATAGTACGCGAGGCTGATATACCATTATGGGTTGATTGTCGAAGCGCGGCGCACAGCCAAGAAAAAGCTGCGGCGATCTGACATTGTTCTTCGTACGTCGCCGTTGATTTTACATAGGCTATGGATTGGTCCTTGTCCCGAGAATCACCCCCTTCAAAACACATCTCGAGCAAAACCTTATCTGTTGAAATGGAAACTGCACCACACTCATTAGCTATTGATCATTTCTACATTGTTATGTTCGTCTCCACCTTGTTCGGAAGATCCCAGTAGTTTTTCTACAGCTTCCAGAAGAAAAGGCCCAAGGACTGGCCAGTGAGATGTGAGGTAGTGGCGACAGGAAGTTTCCTGAGCATTGATTAGATCGCCCTCCCGAACTGAACTCATCTCGCCAGTTATTGTAAGAACACCACCCAGCTGTTGTCCTCCAGGAAAGTTCTTTCGAATAAAACCAGGTACTTCCCACTTAATTTGATATAATAGCTGATGGGGAGATTGTCGTGAATGTGACAGGGGCCAAGCATTTAGCATAGCTTTCCGTACAGGATCAGGGTGTACAAATAGTCTGAAGCTATCTTTGAGAACCGCAAGAGCATCGGAATTGTGCAAGAAGCTTTCCAGGTTTTCATAATGAGTCCCTTTATCAATTAGCCCAACCGGCAACTCTTCCTCCTCAGCTAGGTTTTCCCGACCACAACATCTTCAACGATATCTTGCGGAGGAGCCCAAGACTCTGTGTGGATGATCTCATCAGTCTGTGGAACCACCTTAGTTCCAAAAGAGTGTGCGGTATCTCTTGCAAGGTGCTTTACGTAGCGCGCAGCTGCCTTTTCGTCGGAGGTAGAAGCTTGATTGCGAAGGCGAGCGGAATAGAGTAACAGGGATTTTCTAAGGTTATTCTCACACCGGTCGGGTGTCGTTTTTTACATCCCATCCCGAATTAGGCCCTGTAGTTCGTAATCAAGCCATGAAAGCGATAAAAGTTTCTCGCTATTGTTGAAATCCTTCGGGATAGGATATGAAGACAGTCCAGTGGCGGAAGTGGACGCGACAGAGATGAGTGACTGGTTAGCGCTACTAAGTGAATCCACTGAAGATGACGGCGATACGTTCCAAACACGCAGGTTCTACCGCTTTTATCACAATTCATCATGCTTCGGTCGCTTGTTGACCAAATCCCTTACCTCGTACGGCAGATAAGCTTGCTCTGGACCTCCCCAATTTGCAGGCAAGTCTGGCCTCTTCTCCCAAATAGCTGTAGATGGAATTTCAGCTTTCAACTGTTCCTTCACAACATCAACTTGTTCCATCACCCTCATAAGATTCTCACCCATGACACCATACAGCTCAGTGTCGTTCCAGCCTCGAGATAAGAGTTCCACAATCTATAGGAAATTAGTTTGAAGTGTTCAGGAAAGGAAGAAGAATTGGCAGCTTACCAAGTTAGGATACTTGCTTGCATCTTCCAATCCAATAACTCCTGCATACATCCCATCGAAATCGGAAGCAATACCGACATGGTTCCTTCCTACAATCGAGGCAATATGTTCAATATGATCCGCAACTCTCGACACATTCGCAGTTTCTGGAGTCGGTCCAATAAACACAGGATAGAACACGGAGAGACTGCAAACGAATCAGCAATTTGAATTTTGTCGACTCAGACACTCACATAATCCCCGGATTCTTGCCTTCACCATCCCCAATCAGACTCAAAATGTCATCCGGCACATTCCTCGGATGATCTTGCAGCGCCCTGGCCCCAGCATGCGTCCAAACAACAGGCGCTTTCGACAACTGGATGGCATCTCTCATGGTCTGATCAGAAGTATGACTCAAATCAACCATAACGCCCAACCTATTCAACTCCCTCACCAACTCCTTCCCAAATTCCGTCAAGCCTGGACCATGATTAGAAGCCTCCATAGGCCCACCGCCTCCATTCGACGCCGCAAAGGAAGTATGACACGTATGCGTCAACGTCAAATACTTAACCCCCATCTCAGCAAACAACCTCACAGTCGACAACGAATTGCCCAGAAAATGCGTCCCTTCCATCCCAATCAGACTAGCAATCTTGCCAGCATGGAAAGCAGACTTGATATCCTTGCTCGCATGCGCATACTGCAAATGCTCCGGATGCTGCTCAATCATCCGTTTAATGATATCCAGCACTTCAAGCGAGTCTCGGAGTCCCTCAGTCATGCCGAGGAAGTTGGGACCGTAGTCCGCGCCGACGAAATCTGCGCACGGCGCCCAGACGGTGAAGAATGCGCCGCCGAGGTGCCCGGTGCGCATTTTGGGGATGTCGACGTGGCCTGGGAGTGATGTTGCTAGGTTGGGGAGAACGGAGAGGGGGTTGCGGTCTAGGGCGGCGTTAGCGAGGAGGGGAAAGGGGGGTAAGGTGATACGGTGCGGAGGAAAGAGGGTTGTGTAACGTACCTAGACCGCGGATTATCTGGGGGAGGTCGACGTGTGTGTCGATTAGGGGACTTTCGGACATCAGTTTGATGGCTTTGGCGTAGAGGGCATCTGTGTCGGTGTCTGCGAGAGTGAGTGTTGGGCGATGGCTCAACGCCAATGCAGCGATGAGAGTTGTTAGTCCCTTCATTGTGCTTCGTTTAACGATCGATGTAGATATTTCTTAGATTATCCAAAGAAAGATAAACATGAAGTCACACAATTATATACTTTCTAGACAGCCGATATCCGAAAGTGGGATTATGGGGGTGCTAAGAGAAGTGATTGGATGAGAGGACTTGAATCAAATGTCAGACTTGGCATTGAACTTTCGTCCCATTTCTAGAAGCTGTTCGTTAATGAAAAGGAAAGATAGGGAGACAACTGAGGGAAAGCTTCTCCATAATACAAGATCGACACGGCAATGCAGAATGTAAAGTACTAGGCCTATATATCCCACTAACTTCACACCACTTCCACCAAATCTACTTGGCAGAATGCCCGGGATTTTTAATCAAGCAGTAATGAGAATCATGGCGCTGATTGAGATCATTTTTTGATCTCGTCGAAGGCCTTCTACCCCTTCCTCATTTCTGATTACAGAATCCAATCTGTGGCCCTAGGCTTTGACGCTTGCAATAGTGATACAAAAAAGGCTAGGACTTTGACGATTAGGACCATTCCCGGTAAAGTGCTCTTCACAGATGACATTCACTACTTTAGCGTTGTTGAAAGCTTGTCACTTGAAGTTGAGGCAGTAGGTGAAGTGAGAAGGCAGGCGCATGCGGAGCTAATCCTGCTTGGTGGGATGGTAGCAAGATATGAAGGTGCTGTAATGACAGTGCTGGACAGTTGTGCAGTTGAAGTTGGCGAGGCACAAGGACCCTAAGATTATGATTTAGCCATCTTCTCAATTCTGTTCAACAGTTGGCACCTACTAGAAGATAATTCGGGCAACTTTTATCGTACGAAAAGTAGCCAGATCCTAGAGATAACTCAACATTTCCAGAAACACTTGTCGAGAAGAGATTGCAGTAACGAGATCCATTGAGTTGAACCTGAAACGACATGCAATTCCAATCTGCTAAGCATGACAGGTGGCAGTGGACTGGTGTCTTGTTGAAGATTTGAATGATGAGATACGAATCAAATCCATACGATTCGAGGCCGCATGATAGGGAAGTGTTCGAAGCCTGGTTTTCACAGACCGTTGAGGTCGCAGTCGAGGTCAGTCCGGGCAATTGCGATATCTGTGATACATTCGAGAGTGGTGGACTTGTAACGGCAGGTTGCATGTAAGATGAGCAGAAAGAGTTCGCTCCTCCACTCGTGCTATGTCAATGTCATGTGCAGGTAAAATAGAAAGCCTGGACCTACTGGTTTCGCAAAGCTCGAAGAACATCATCTGAATTGCAAACTGATTATCGGTAAGTCTCAATGCCAGCTCAAGGCGTGTGACATTGCTCACTTAGAGGTTTAGAGGAGGGTGGAGATCCAGGGAGAACACCATTTGATGGATTTAATGTAGCATGACAAGAAAGGACTAAAGCTGCAATTGTAGCAGAAAAAAACACGAACTTCATGATGAGAAAAGTTACAGCATCCTTGGTTGGAACAGAGTCATACGCTCAAGACGAACACTTGCCTTTATATCGCCAACTGAGCATCAGGTTCTCCATGATGCTCGCCAACTAATATCTGCTCAATCTGCCGTATAGTACTTTGTGTTTTACAACTTCTCGTAGACACGCTCAAAGTAACTAGGTCCGAGATGGTAAGCCTCAATCGATAGCTTGGTGTAATGATAGTATTCTTAGAACGGCGAAACAGCGAGTACCACAATGTGCTGCAGGGGAAACTTTCCGGTAACACTGCAACACGACGAAGGACAAGAACAGCATAGGAACGTACGTGATGGAAATTGCATCATAGAATGACATAGATCAGATGAAACGAAGCTCAGCTGTGGAAATGGACAGACTGGCATACTAATATATGCACTTTATGCCACCTGCCACTCCACGAACATGACGGAAGATACAAGATCGGACATGTTGATAAGGTGCTCCCGCTTTGCTCCTTATCAAGTCTAGATCTCAAACTGATCACTTGAGGAGTAAGGGCTATTGCAATGGCTACTAGTACTTGGAAGTGCTGCAAGGGAAAGAAAGCGGTAGCGGTGTTGCTGGAGATGATACGAGCGCTAAATCTAGAGCATCTAGCGTGTACCCCGCCTACAGCTGTCCCTCCAAATTCAGCCGGGTGGCGCTCAAAAGTCTCGCCGAGACCTCGAACTTCAGCAGAAGAAACGAAGCCTAACAATTCAACCAACAACTCCACGAGTGACATTTATCCCGCGGTCAGGATAGCGGGACGATACTAAATTCCATCACATCAGACCACGCCCGCGGGCACTCTCGCATCGAGGCGTTGAACCTCCTGCGGCATCGTCGATCCATTTCCAGCTCTCCCAGACCTCACCAAATCTCGATCATACCCCGCCGATACAGCTTCAGTCTGCCCCAATCCCCTCCTCGGCAGCATCTGCGGCACATAGGGCTGCGCAGCCAAGGAGGACATACAGTGTCTTCACCGTGTTACGTACCACAACACTCTCCCCACCCACCGCCAATCAGCGAGATACCGCGGGGAACATTTGGAAGAGACAAGGCTAGCCGCAGAGGCGACGGCTCTGTACCGATTCACCGTGCAAAGTAATATATGCACCCCATCTTCTGGCCACCCTCCACTGGACGCCTCTCCTGCCGCATACATTGACCTCATAAGCTCGGTGCTTCTCGCGGTCACAGCTCATTGGCAAGGGTTTGCATGTTGGACCAAGAGGGTGGGAGTGAAGCCTGACCTGCGAAACCTGCAGGAAAGCGGCAGCTTACGGGAGTCCACTACATACATACCACAATTCAAGACCCAGGACACATCTCGAGATCTCCTTCCGAAGAGCCGACACACTCGAAAGTTACATCCCACAGTAGTGACCATCTGCGACGGCACTCTGATGATCACGGCAGATTCAACGCGGCTATCAACATGTCTACCTCGAGCGCAAGGACGTCTGTCTCTTCTACAGAGCTGACGGGAGCAGGTACGTGTGTCGTACCAGTTGGATTTCATATGCTGATCAATTGACAGCAAAATTGGAGGAGGTGACGAGACTTATGGACAAGCTGGCATCGGACCTGCAGCATATCAACCTTCTACCACATCGTAAGCTATATCCGTAGCTAACAAGGTTCCGCCATTGACATCATTAGAACGAGATGCTTTGCTGGAACAAGTCAAAGTCTATGGACGTGATCCTAATAACTCGGACCCAATATTCACCAAGGAAGCAGGTCGTGTGCTCCAATCATGCCGAGAGATGCTAACGTGAACAGGGCATTGAGACATTAACCCGACATGCCTTCAACAGTCCCTCTTTAACAACTTCACGAAATGCCCTACGATGTCTGGCGAACGCGCTCCTCCTTCGAGAAAAGACGAGACAGATATTCGTGGACTTGGGATACGAGCAGAAGGCTTGCAATAAGTTGAAGAACGACAGTAGGGATGACGAGTTTCTGGTCTCGCGCATAATCTTCCTCACAACCTATGGCACGAAAATCGACATCGAAAAGCTCATTGACCAATACCACCTGGCGGAGAATATCTGCTTGAACATCAGCAGACATGCGAAACAATTCGTCACCAAGCAGAAGAAGGTCAGGGAATTGGATCCAATGGAAGATATGGCCTTGATCGAGACACTGAAGCTTATGTTCAATCTTACACACTTCTGTCCGCAACGAGCTGCAGCCTTCTCTCCTGCCCTCCAAAGCCTGATCATCATCATGACAAAACGAGCAATCTCGAGCAGCAAGCCTCTTGAACCTCCGATCGGCCCTCTGGTTAATTCATTATTGAATATTGATCTAGAAAACAAAGACAACAAGTCGACCCTCTATCCCAAAGCCACCCCAACCATCACTGTGGACCGATTGATTGAGATATTAGACAAGAGCATACGAGCGTACCAGGACGAGGAGCTGGAGCAGAATGTCTCGCCGCTCCTGACATTGCTACGAAAAGTGTACGAGATTGCACCAAAGGAAGTCCAGGAGCATACCCAACGAGCACTTCTACCATCAGCGGAGGACAGGAAGCAAATTCTTGGAAGAGGAACTACACTACCATCACGTCTTCTCCGACTCTCAAGTAACCCTACCACACCGCAGGTTCGAGAATCTATATCATCTCTCCTCTTCGAGTTGTCTGGCAAAGACGCCAAGATCTTTGTGCAGAATGTTGGATATGGATTTGCGTCTGGTTTCCTCTTCCAACACAATGTCCCAGTACCGGAGAATGCGTTAGAGGCGTGGAGTACCAGTGATAGCGATAGTACACATGCTCGAGCAAGTCAGGATTCGAAGCAAGGTCTTCTTGGCAAGATTAATCCTGTCACTGGACAATTCTTAGAAAACGAGACCAACGTGGAGATGCCGGAGATGACCCAGGATGAGAAGGAGCGAGAAGCCGAGAAATTGTTTGTCCTATTCGAGAGGTATGCTATTGTACGTCTGTTGGTTGACCATACTAACTTATTCCAAGACTCAAGAAGACTGGTATTATGAACGTGAAGAATCCAGTTGAAACAGCTCTCAACGAGGGTCGCTTTCTCGAGCTTGAGGATGATGCAGAGTCCGAATGACCAGTCAATTCTCAGCACATATGGCGTGGTATTCTCTCAGGCAAAATGTGGGCGGTCATACATCTCGGCATCTTGAGCATTGGAGAAGGCGTTGTTATGGGTGTTCGGTATTTGAAAATGGTGGAGTTCATATCCAAGTCAGCATCACTGCGTTATGGAGGACATCTGAATTGGAGATTCCTTCTCATTGAATGTTCGGATTATACCTGATCATTACCTCTTTCCATTTTCATGCAAGTGCAGATTCAGAGGAGGGTGAGTATAACTCTCAATGTTCTCATGACAAAGGCACTATATGCAATACGTTTTGCTAAGCCGCGAATATTCCATAAGTCTCTAATCTCCCCATTTCACGTTGCATCTCTTTTCCTTCTGCCATAAAAACTGCCTACTCGCTGGTACAAGCTTGCTCGTATCCCGCAGTGCACGAGACCCAACAATCAGCCTCCTATACCGATTCCCACCCGCCCTCCAACTCTCATCCGCACCACTACGTCGGTCTACATTTTGTCGCAGCACAATACCCACTACAGCAATCCAACAAATAGCAACCCCCAATATTCGAACATCACTCGCACTGCGCATAAACCGGCAAACACGTGCCATTCGATGCCGTCGGCTCACACGCCACATAACTAATAGTCGCCGGAGGACCAACCGCGATCTCGTTCCCGTTGCCTATAGAAGTGAGGACGGGGTTCTCGGCAGTTCCGGCTGGAAGGTCGTAGTAGAAATTGCAACCCCAGAGCGCGGAGAAGGTCCCAGGGTCGATGAGAGAGACGCTTAGAGCGTTGTCTAGGTGGGTGGTGTTAGTCAGGCTTGAAGCTGGGAGGGGAAAGGGACGAACTTGTGGGGTAAGTTGATCCGTCGGCTGGGAAGGAGAGTTCGTAGCTGGCTGGTCCGCCGTAGAAGGTGAATGTCAGTTGTTCGTAGACGAAGTCTCGCTTTGCGCTCATTTCTGGCCCAAGTGGAGAGGAGGAGGCGATACCGAGGATGGTGACGAGGGGTAGGAGTGTGAATCTCATTTTATTGGTTGTTTGCTGTTTGCTGTTTGCTGTTTGCTTTTTGCTCTGTTTACTGCAAGTTTTATGGCTGATCGTGGGATACTTTTCAAGGCGCGGGAGAGGATCATTATATAGTTCTTGATAGGCTTGGAGATGGAATGCTGAGCAGTAGCTTACTTAGTGATGAGCACAAGTAGTACTTGATTTTAGCTGGCATCTCCGGCTTCTTGCAGACACGAAGCTCTCCTGATTGACTCTTCAGCCTGAATGTTGAAAGATGTCTTACCAAGTGCTGCAGAGCTCGTGTTGAGCCGTTTCTGTGATGGTTGAGAATTTTGAGATTGGTCACATGGGAGGCATACGAGTTTGTGTAATTGTGGCGGGTAGGGCTGAAATATCGAGGCGTACTGTGCGATTGCAAGATGAAATGCCAATTGGACAGTAGGATTTGAGTGAGCTGCTGTGATGTTGACAGCCGTTTCGTGGCGCTACTATTGTTGAAGTGGTTCGAGTGAGATGATGGTGGTGTTACAGTAAAGTTGTCATGTCGGAAGCATTATGTCTTGCATGCTTGTATTCGCCTCTCTACCAATGCACCGCAGATTGTAAATCGATCTAAGTTTCAATATCAAGCTACGTTTTGATTGGTCTTGTGTATGAAGTTTTGCATTTATTGCCACCTAATTCAAGGACTTCAAAGCTGTCCGACATCTCAAAGAAGACTTGACGAAGATATTCACACTATTGGCAATCAAAAAATCTGTTTTAAACCAGCAAGAAGTCTTCTATCTTAGCGCCCATCCTTGTATATGCGTCAGATGTAAGTAAATATCCATTCTCAACACACCGAACATAGCTGCAAGGCGCTTGATCTGGCCCTTCAAAAAGAGGCAGGTCGTTCAACCTAGGATCAGACCAACTTGTCTCGCCAGTATTCTTGTTGAAAAAGTGTTGAATATAGCAGCCATGATCGTAAGAATACTTGTAAACCAGTCGATAGAGCTCAGGCACTGGGCCCAGCAGAGCCTCGCTTCCCACAAGTCCCAGAACGAAGCATTCGCCCACTACTTGGTACCAGCCTTGGCTGGTTCGTCGCAATAACATCGGCGACGCGCATCCCAGTAGGACGCAAACGACATCGCCTTTCTCTGCCCCAGGTGGACCTAGGCCTATGTAGCCTTCCTCTGACGTGAAGAAAGATCTTCCAGTAAGCATGCTGAAGGCGCCCCTGAGAAACTCCAGCGGAAGCTTTTGTGGGTCGCAATTGATGTCTTTCAATACATCTGGGGTTTCGAGGAGGTATTTCACAAAATTGCTTGCCTCTGTCAAGCCTGCGTCCTCGGTCAACGGTGCATCCTTTGCCTTCGGAGATGAAGCCCAGTTCACTAGCAATGTACCGCATATGGTCAAGCAGTAGGCGCTCAGTAGGCTCTGACCATTGATATATCTGCTGTCAATAAGTCTGGCGGAGCCAACCGCAAAAGTTCGTCAAAAATGGAGCAATCGTCCAGAATTCTCGCTATCTTGGCATCGTTGACCGTAGCTGCATGAACACCAGCAGCTCGCAAGATACCACAACCTAGGTACTGAGCATCAACTATGGAAATTGAAGCGGCCAGCTTCCAATCAAACGGCCTTGGGAAATAGTCGCGCGAAAAGTCTGGAACCCAAGATGGTGTGTCCTTCCGCTTCTCATTAAGATCACACATGGACAATAATCTCAGAAGACCCCTCCTTCAAAATATTTCACAACTAGATCCTGGTACACATAACCAGTTGTACGCGTATAGTCGGGTTTGATACTGATGGCTGCTTCTTCTTTTGTTCGAATGCTTAAAAGTGCGTAGATCTTGTCCCTTGGGTCAGAGCATTGGCAACCGCGGGTCCAACGTACAAGATGATCGAAAAGGAGGGGAGAGGTCTTCGTCACATACGACCCGGATAATTTTGAGAAGCTCGGCTAGACTGCCAGGAATGTTTGAGAGTCGGCGCTTTCTTGCAAGACAGAAGATTGCCGCTCCAAAGGCCTTCCATGAAATCGAGGCATATCCACAAATCAGAACAGAATTGGAATTAGCATGTCGAGCTTCTTGCCAGATCCACAGCCGTCCGAACCAAGCTCGTTGGAATAATGCCTTCAACACAATATAGTCCGAGGCTTTGTATGGGAGAGCTATCGTCTTGTCTGCCCATTGAAGATTGGCTTTTGGACCAGATGGACTGATTGTCCTCGAAGTCCAATCAACCGCAATGTTTGATCCTATGTCCTTCAGCATGTTGATAGCTAGTGTGCTACCATCACGTTCTGGACCAAGCCAAATAACCACTCTGTGCGCAAATGTATAGATGTCACCCATCCTTGTCACCTGGCTGCTGCGCTCTTCGAGGGTACTCTGGTCGATGCATATGGCGTCTATCCACATGGTTCTAGCCTGGTTCTCGAGCCGAAGATATGGCAAGGCTTCAGCTAAATTCCGGGTGACTTTCAACGTAGCTTCTTCAGGCCCAACTAAAATATCCACTGGGTTCTCTTGTGAGCCCCAAGTATAAGACAGTACTTCGAAGAATGGTGGGTTATGGACTGAGAATGAAACATTGGTGATTAGAATGCGGATGTCTGAGGCGAATCGTCCAGGCAGCAAAGTCAAGAGCCTTACTTCACCACCGTTTTTGTCCAGGGGATGATAGTGAAATGGAACCATCTTCAATTGAAGTTTCGGGAGTTAATGGAAATTTATAAGAGCATACTCTGCTGTCGCTCTTTTGAGTAAATACACAAGAAACATACATTGTGTGAAGATTGGAGCCTCGTTGCCGCTTTTTGGTGGCTGAGCTGCTGCATCATCAGCTGATTAGCGCCATGTCACAGTCACACTGCAGATCTTTTATATCTTCTCAGCTGCATCCAAAGTAGCCTCATCAGCAAAGTGTCCAAGAACGAAAACCCTGATACTTTTGTTTAGTCTTGTCACGAATGTGGTTATAAATCTGATTTTCCCTCCACCCTGAAATCGGCAAACAGCTAGCCTTCTTTGCGGTCGTGCCTCTTAAATAACTTGTAGCTCACAACGCAGTATCATAAGAAGACGAATGTAGACAGCGGTTACCGTCTTTTGAATCGAAGTTGTTACAACAAAGACTCGAAAATTTTGGACACCTAAACATTACATAGGAGATGTCCTCGTACTCGCTTATCCAAGACTTGCCTTCGAGCTTCAAGCAGAAGTTTCATCTGATCTCTACGACTGATTAGATGACTAGTGCGTTGGGAATGACCAGCAGCAAGTAAAGAGTTCTTGTCCCTACTGACTGTCCGGATGAACTACACGAATTGTACCAATTACGATGTACCAAGTCGGCAGTCGGCACCATTGATAGCTCTCGAGCTCTCGGCTAAGCGATGCCTAAGGTGGACGTGCGGAAGGTGACTTCGGCAGCTGCCCCCCTATCCCATTCTCGCTAATGATATAGCCAAGAGAGAACGCGTGTACTTTCCCAGCGCTTTCCGCGAAAATACAACTCATAGTTGCTAAGATAAGTCCCATAGTCGCGCCAGAATGTCAATCCATCAAAATTCATTATTTGAAGCATGGGGTGTACCTCAGATCGGCAGCAAATCCAGGGTTCGGTAAAATAGCCGAGGCGCACTGAATATATCTGCAACTCCCGAGTGGGCTTCGTGACGAAGTCGCTCAAAAATAGATCCGTTTATCCTTGGTTGTAACAAGTTTTACAATCGTCGTGCGTCAGTACCTTAAAGAAAACAAATATTGCGGTTCCTTTCTCTCCACCGCGGCCGAGGTGTTCTTCCAAATGATATGTGATACATTATCATGAAGTTCAACCATCTTGGCGTAATTTCCATCAGTACATAATATTTTGTCCCTCCCTACAATGTTACTCTCACTTTACTTTGTCCCTCTATTCCTTCTAATAGACAGAATGCTTTCTAAAGGGGGAGAGCGTCGTCAGATCGACGCCTTACCATCGACCGTTCGGTCTCGGGAGATGAAAGTGCTGATGCTAGGAGGACCACGTACAGGAACATCCGGTATATCACCTCTGCTTAGATACTCCAGAACATGTTTTCATCTAATATACACTAGCTCTCTTCGCAGCTTTGTCATATCTGGGATTCAAGCCATACCATCATGCGGCTGTCGGAACAAGCCCCGAACTTATAACCCGCGACTACAAACTTTGGAGCGAAGCAATATGCGCAAAGTTTATGGGACAGGGAACACCCTATGGGAGAGAGGAGTTCGATAAGATGTTAGGGGACTACGATGTTGGTTACTCTTCCTTCCCCACTCTCACACCTATCTTTTGAGTTTCCAGCAAAGATCCAATCTAACAAGATATCAGGCAGTTGGCGATGTTCCCCCCTCGCTTTTTGTAGAAGATCTCCTACAGGCTTACCCAGACGCTAAAGTGATCCTCACGCTTCGCGATCCGGACTCCTGGTACCAATCATTAAAACGGACCATCATTCACTGGCATCAAAAGCTCTCTTTACGGATCCTCTCCGTTCTGGAGCCCGAAGTCTGTGGGCCACTGATGACATGTATGCCATTAAGTTTGGATATCATCACTGGTGGAGATTGGTCCGATGGAGAGAAAGCCAAACAGTGGTACGCAGAACACTACGAGAAAGTGAGACGGTTGGTACCGAAAGAAAAGCTGTTGGAGTTTGGTCCGGACTTTCAGTGGGAACCTTTGTGCAAGTTCTTGAGTGTTGAACTTCCGCCGCCAATGTACCCGAGGATTAATTCGGTCGCGGAATGCGATTTGGTGTATGGGATGGCGGTCGATATGGCGATATGGACGGTTGCGAAGAAAGCAGCGGTGAGAGTGCTGCCCGTGCTGGCTTTGGGTGTAGGGGGGTATTTTTATAGATCGAGTTTTGGCTGGTAGTGGGGCTATACATTGGTGATATTGTATAGGAGATGGTTTAGTTGTTTGCTGTAAAGCCAGTTTGATCATGCCTCATAGAATAGATCAGAACCTCAAATTTATACAGCATTCGATAATATAAGATGACATTTATCCAAGATGTGGGTAGCATTAGATGTATTCTACGCACTTGCTCAGTGATATGGTAGTCTACAGGGCTTTGATGAGTCCTCTAGATTACATATCATGATATGAACCGATGTCTGCAATCTTGGCATTCAGGATATTCGGCACAAAGCATGTACTTCATCCTCAGGCTCGAGCTGAAGATTCAGGCAGTGTATCGAGGCACAAATCGCAATGTACCCCGCGTTGGCTCGAGGGAATAGTCTTCACTTTGGTTTGTGCAAAAGGTGAAAACTGACTCAAATGCCTAATATGATCTTGAGCCTCTTTCTCACAGAGTCAACATCTAAGTGTAGATATGAACAGAGAGGAACTTAAAACTTTCATCTATAAGAATTAGTTTTGTTTGCATCTATGTCCCCATCGGCAAGACAAAGCTTTTGGAGCAACTTATAACTTCATTGAGATCTCCTTGAGATGAATGATAGTGAGCTGTGTCCAGAGCCAGAAATCAGTTGAAGCACTTTGATATCGTCACGCTTCAGAGGAGCCGAATGCTACACTTGATAGTTCGCTTGGACAAAATTCATGTCCAAGATGTCCGTCATTTGTTAGATATTCGAAAGTCATTAGTGACCAGTAAGCTTTCCTTGGAAGCCCAACCCCCAAATGTCTCTCAAATTCTGGGACACTTAGAGTCATCAGTGCTTTCTTTTCTACGACTCAATCGATGAAACAATCGTGTAACATAGTTTACAGGACATAGAAGCCCTTAAAGAATTGCTTGCCCTGTCCATAATCAGAAGAGCGACCATGAACATCATTGTATGCAGCACCATATTAAAGTCATAGCTGGAGGGAGTTGTCGAAGCTGGTTCGGACATTCTGGAAGATATGGCGGCAGCGAAAGGATGAATTGCAGGTACAGAACCAGAGCAAACTTAATGGTGAGTTTTCCCAGGGTTGTGCGATTAACTTTATACGAAAAAGATTAACAACTACTTAGAATTCTTTGAGTGAAGTGGAGGTAAGAATGTATGAATGCGATGTGATGCCCTCTCCACGTGACCCAAAGTGGGGCCTTCTTAAAGTGGTTTCGCAAAGCATGAATGTACGCGCCGAACGCGTTCCTGGTGAATTTTCTTGACCTCAACCTGGTCTCGCGATTCCCATATCGAGATCGAGACATCACCAATCTATTTCAAGTCCTCCCTTGCGAGGACTGCGAACGACACTTCAACCATAGTCCTGTATCGAACCGGAGTATCTGCGAGCACCGCATCGAGAAATGAGCCTCGATGCAGTGTACAATACATAACGATAGGTAGCCCTCGAGCTCACAGCAGCCATGGTAGAGTCGCCCCCAGGTTCGAAATTACCACCTACCCTCCAAGCCAGACCTCCCACTCCTCCTCGAGAATCCAATCAAAGTAATACGAAATCCTCCTTTGTTGGACGCCTCTTCCGATCCTCTTCCACTCGACGATCTTCTGCTCCGGTTTCTTCAACATACACACCAGATTCCTCTGCAGAATCTCCAACTGCTTCTGGGTCATCTCGAAAGAGAGTAGGATTTTCGGACTGGCCTCAGTACAAAGACCCTCCTACCGTTTCTTTCGACGGGAAGGGTGTCTTGAAGCACCCCGTCCAACCGCTTCCCCCGTCTGCAGAACGCAAACCCTCGAAATCGATATTGAAGGCGCATAATGGGAATCAAGAACAGGACTCACTGAACATAGAAGGTGGCAATACCGCTCTCCTACCGCTGCACCACTACGCAACCTTCTCAAAGATGCTCGAGTCCATTGTGCAGCAGCTGGCTGGGAAAGATAGGAGTTCCAAGGTGGATGCATACCTCATGCTTTGTGGGTCTCTCAAGGCATCAGACAATGTACCAGACCCGAAGGCGTTGAAGGATCAAATGGGCCTCTTGTGCCAGTTCATCGAGCGAGATCTTTCCCAGAAGTTGGACAACGGAAAGCCAGATTCCAGTCTTATGGTCCATGGCTTGACCCTACTTGGTTGCTTTCTCCACAAACCTTCGATCGCCGAATCCCTCCCCGTCGACTTCACCCTTCGATTTGTCGACCATGCAATCAGAGTACTTGACGATGGCTCCATGTCGAAAGAGGTCACGAAGCATTTGATGTTCATGCTGGCACAACAAAATTTCTCGACAAAAGTAATGAACCAGGATCGCGTGGGAAAGCTGATCGCAGCTCTTCACACCATCGAGGACAGGATCAAAGGCAAGAGTATTGTTCACAGTCGACTGCAGATCTACCGTACACTTCTTCGACAGTCCCGCAATCATATGTTGGTCCACACGGTATGGATTGAAGATCTGTTGAGCGATATGCTCAGTAGCCTCAAGGACATCCGTGCCACCGCAATCGCATTTGGCCTTGAAGCTGGATTCAGTCTTGGTATTGAACACAGCGCGTCAAGGGCAATGCAAAGTATCCTCAGGGGGGAGTGGGCGGAAGGGCTCAAATTTATCGACTATTACATTGAGCGTCTGAAAACATCCAGCAAGAACAGGGAAGAAAGCTCCACGGTCCCACAGGTCTGGAGTGTTGTGATTCTCTTTTTCCGTTCGAAACCTCAATGCCTAGAGCAGTGGCAATTTTTCTCGCAGTTTCTTGGAGTGCTACAAGCATGCTTCAACATTGCCGACAACCCAACGAGGACAGAAGCCCATTATGCCTGGAATCGCTTGATATTCGCAGTTCGACCCAACGAGAAGACTTCACCAAAACTCCGAGCAATGCTGTTCCAAGCACTCTCTGCTCAACTCAAGCGCAAGTCATCCAGCGGACGCAAGAGGACGCTGAGCAGCATATATACCCTTCTCTACTACACACTCAACCCGACCTCAACGCATGCCGAGTTAGACATGTATTGGGATGAACTACTTGTGCCCCTAGTTAACGACTGTCTCACTACGTCCAAGAAGGAGATTGCGGCCTCGGAGATGGCCAAGGTAGATGCCGTTGAGGCTTGCCTTATCCTGCAATGTCTATTTGACTCTCGAACCCCACGCAAGTGGAGCGAGACCCGTGCGATGGACAACTTGATGCAGAATGGCATGGATGCAAAGGAACTACCAGCTCTTGACTCCAAATGGCTGCGGAAGAACCACACTCGAATCTTTGAGCTCTTGCAACCCCTCTTGCAGAAACTCTACTGGGATCTAGGAGAGGACTCTGCCATTACACGACTGTGGAAATCATATGTTACGTCGATCGCTTCAGCAGCTATCATGGAAGTGAAGGTTTCGTTTGACATGATGTCCTGCATTGCTTCTATCTTTGGAACAATTCATAAGTTTTGGGGAGTTGGACCTGAGGCTCTAGGAAGCTTATCTGCAACAGTTCCATCGAGTAAGCATGTGGCATTTTGGAAGGGGCTCGAAACGATCTTGACAATATCAATTGAGGGTTTGGGCATCCTTCCCTTCACCGACAAGACCCTATCCATCAAGCATGATAATTTCATTGCCGTTGCGACGCCATCCCAACAGCCCAAGAAGATCCGACTTGAGACGAAGTCTCCCCTGTATCATCTCATTTCCCTCCTCTCTAATACTTCGTCTGTTTTGGTCTTTGATCATGGATTTTCACAAATGATCCACAACATTTTAGTCCCTTTCTTCGAGAAGAAGTCATCAAAACAAGCTCGGGTAGAGTTTGTGAAAGACCTGGTAGTCTTATTACCCACAGAAGCTACTTTGTCTGTGAAGTCACTCTGGCAGGCTCTTGCCGATTTTGCAGTGATAGCCATAGATACGAGAGAGAGGGCCGAACCTGCTATCTCCAGTGAAATTCCTCTCGGCACAAATTATCGATACGTCGTCAGCGTCTTGGAGACAGGGATTCTGTTTTCTCCACAGCGTCCAATGCCTAGATGGAAAATCTTACTCGAGGCTGTCATTGTGTCAGCAACATTGGATGCTGGAGAGTCTGGCAAAGCCATCGCTGTTCTCGAACCTCTTGCAAAGACACTCAAATCTAGGGCGACGACTTCTGAAAGTGGAATATTTGGGTTGACTTATTTGTCCATTCTCCTGGGGAAAGCTACTTACCCCAAAGATCGACAAGCTCTTGATGCAGCAGAACGGACGCTTTGGGGCTCAAAGCAATCGAGTTCGAAGACGACATCTTTCGACCCTTATAGTGAACTTTACACATACACTCTATCTTGTCTCGAATCGTCCTACCCAACGTTTGTCAAAAGCCAGTTCCCCGACTATGCCGACCTCGTCTCAGGCATCACAGGTTTATTGGGACGTTGTCCAGTCAATTTACTAGAGGCTGTTCTTGCAAATCTGCAATCTGGTATCGCACTTTGGATCGTCGACTTGGAATCAAAGCTCACTGGCGGGAATGCGCTGGCTTCGGCGGTATGTACTTTTGTGAACAGGCCCAACTCCAGAGCTAACATCTTCAGATCATTTCATTATGGGCAACGGTTTGCAAGTCAATTGCCACGTTGTGTCAAAGTCGCACACATACCAAGATCTTGAAAGATTTTGAAGTCCTTATTTGTGCCGGACTTCAAAGTAAACACAAAACGGTTGTCAATAGTACAATCGTGATGTGGAATGCTACTTTCGGTCTTTGCAAAAATGGACTTGAATATCCTCAAAATGCCAAGGAAGCGCTTCTCAAACTCCATTCTATCGTGGAACTTCAACTTCCATTCTTCCCGGAGAGTTTGGAGACTGATGCTGCATCGACTGGTCACCGACAACCCGCCTCTCTGATCGGCCAACTGGGTGAGTCCAGCCAATATTCGGGATTTTCCTCCATGGACTCGGCAATCAATGGGTATCTTGCGCCTCCAGGACCGAAAGTCATGCAGAAGATCCGCCAGTCAACGCCTCAGGTCATCATCAACACTCGTCGATCTGAGTCTCTCAAGCGGTCGCGTGAAGAAACACCAGAAGCAGGTCGCAAAAACTCAAAGAGACGTGATGTCACTCCAAAATTGCGGCACGATGACTCGCAGGTACAGTTCGCGGCCATACCTTCGTCATCACCGGGTTTCGACAGGGTCGTTGATTCGCAGCTGTTGACAGAGAAGCAGAAAGAAGTAAGGGAACGGCAACAAGCTGAGGCTGCAATGTTTCCGGATCTACGATCAAGTCCACGACCACGTGGCAGGCTGCCTGAATCCGAAGATGTTGAGCCAGATCTTCCAATACATCGCTCATCTTCCAAGATTCGGGACATGATTTCACGTGGGACTGAGCGGGAGACGACGCCTACTGTTGTTATACCTAGCGATGATGATAATGGTTACGTTGCGTCGTCACCAACACCAACTCCATCTCTTCGGGCACGGGTCGAGGACCCTCCATCTTCTCCTCCAGAAGCAGCGGCGAAACGAAGGGACCCTGCGCGTGATGAGCAGATCTCATCTTCGCCGCCAGAGGGAACACCAGAACCTATCAATGCAGCTAGTCCAGCATTTCATGCTTTGGCTGATACAGCTGTGGTGTTGGATGACCAACGCCTAGAGGAGCCTCAATCGGACCACAATGGCACTTTCGAGCCTGGGAATGAAGACATACTCTTGGAGATCACGGAAGCCAACATCGACGATGACGATTCAGTTTCTAGCCCCAGGGCGGCTTTCACTACCGGAGAGGACATACCCGATATTGCACTCATTGATCACACGGACATGAATGTAGATGAGAATGATATAAGCCAACGAGAAGAAGCAAAGTTGCTTGACGCAGGAAACGATACCACGCTGTCTATCGACCCTTCAGCTCAAATCGATCCAGATGCAATGGAGATCAAGTACATCATTTCTACCAATGATATATCAATCAATGAGCGCAGTAGCTCCCCTACCGAAGATCCATCTGAGCAACTCCGAGCGTCTCAGCTTGAGCATGAAGCTATCTTAGCATCAGCAGAAGCTCAAACTTCCCAGCACCAGCTGTCAAATGACAAGCACTCCTCTGAGTCTGTGCCAAGCTCAATTGCCGAGCTTGAGATAGAGCCTGTCTACGAGCCTGAAACACCAGGTACTCCTGTGCGACACGGATTGGCGTCAGAACCACACTCTCCAAAGACTCCACTATTCGTCGATGCTTTGACTAGTCCCGCAGGTTCTGATAAACACGATGTTTTCGAGGATGCTGTATCGTCGCCGCGGCTCACCAAAGCACCTAAGATGCAAGACTCGTCTTCCCCTCTAAGTGACATGGACGAGTCTAGTTTGTTGAGGGTAGTAGCCGGGTACGATCAAAGCTCAGACAAGCATGTTTCTTTCCTCGACGACAAAGAGAATCAACCAAGGCAAACACGATCATCGCTGTCCAAGGGCACGCAAGGCATATCTTCTCCAGCTGCGTCAGCTTCTGCGCCTTCACGCAAATCTGCCATGCGAAAGAAATCTGGTGCTCAGCAATCATCACAAGCTGACGAAGAGGTGCTTCGCTCGGAGGTCGATCAATTCCAAACATCATCACTACCTTCACTGATTCCGGAGACCCCTGCTCCAAATACCGGCAATCTTCTCGAGCCAGATGCGCAATCTACCCTGGTCTATCGTGACGACGACGGGGAGGTGATCAACATGGATGAGACTATTATTGTTGATACCTCGATTCTCGAACTTGAGGGTGGTCTCCGAACCCACAAGCGCAGCCCACGAAAGAAGGGGAGAAAGAGAAAGCACATCGAAGAGCATACGAGCACAAGTGAACTTCCTGATATCCAAGGTGGTGACATTGAGGATGATGTCCATTCGCAATCGCTCATTAATACAAGCACACCGCCGCCACCCAGTGTGCAGGCCTCGTCATTCGTGAGAGCAGTGACCCCCACGAAGAAGAAACGTAAAGGGAGGCCGAGCAGGGCATCTCAAGCTCGTGTGGAGGCTGAGAGTTCTCAAGAAATCGGAGCGAGTCAAAGCTTTACATCAGCTGATGGTGACATATCGATGGCAGACACAGAGATATCAATGATGGCGGAAACTTCGGTATTGGAGCAACCCGAAATAAAACAGGTGTTGCCCATTCCATCAGAGACCGAAGAAATTCAAGCCATAGTAGAGGATGGACCAGAGAAGATCAGTGGTATCGACCAAATCGAGATGGAGGACGATATCGTTATGGATACGATTCTACTGGACGATCCTAGCAGCTCAGACATGGATGTGGTTGCGGAAACAACTTTTGAGGACAGTAGCTCAGCTGTTCAACAAAGCTCCATGCAGCAGCCCGAAGTTCACACCCATAAAGAGAATGTCGTTGAGCAGGTAGAGATCGTATCGGCGGAGAACGAGGCGCCAACCTCCAACGGGTACATTGCAAATGATTCGAGCTTCAGTCCCGCTGCTGCTGCTGCTGTTGGAGAGATATCTGAAGATTTGGAGTCAAGTCTACCAAAGTATGCTGGCGTTGACAACAGCATTGGAGTGGAAACTACTGGCGCGAAGATTGATAGCGTACCTGTACACGATGCCGAGCGAGAAAGTGCTCAAGAAGATTCAAAGGTTGAAGAGAAGCCTGCAGTCACGATGCAGAGTATGAAGGAGAAGCTCCAGGGCTTGATCACTGATCTACGCAGTGCAGCACTTAATAGACAGGAGATTCACGAACTGGAGGATATGTTTATGGATGCCAAAAGAGTCCTGTATGATGTAGAATTGCGAGGGCGTCAATCGGCGGATATGTGATTTCAATTGCATGGCGGTCGGAGTTCCTGGGTTGGGCGGGCCTCCTACATTTGCTCATTGGGGGATTGTGAAAAGGTATCAATGGTTTGCATCAGGGACGTGTTATTTTGCTCGCTCGTGTAGCTAAAGATACCAATATTATTGTGTTACATCCACGGTTTTCTGGCATGAGGCTGAGTTGACTGTGATGGTTTCAGAAGTCGATCGTGATGTCTGCTTTGTTTCCTTCAGAGGCATTCTGTCATCTGAGCGGCCATGGTAAAGTCTCGGTATTAGGCTGCCATGAACCCGAATGCTTGTTGGTAGAAATAAGAATTCCATCTAAAGCTTCAACTCGTCCGGTATCCCCTCTTGGACATATATTGCACGTGCTTTGGCAGCTATTCCTGTTTGAGACTTAGCCTCAATTCCAAGTCTCGTTTCAGAAGCTGCAAGGGAGCGATGTTGATTATGGCTGGGGCTTTCGCTGTTCGCTAACATCCCACTGCCAGCCAGCTGAATCACATCACATCACATCACATCGCAGCACCCCGCGCAGGATCGAATATCTCGTCCTCTTCTCTCTTTCTCCCTCTTCTCTTCACCTTCACCTTCGTCGTAGAAACAGTCGCTGTCCTTCATCAGTCTTTTGCAACATATCTGCAGACGCTCTTCAGCTTCAAGTCTTTCGAAGTACCATCCACGCAGAGCTACCCCGCCATCTCCTTTCGAGAATCCAACCCCCAAACCAACAGCATCATACAAGATGGTTGACCGCCCAAAGAAACCGTCTGCTCTCGCCACGACTCCCGGTCTTCCCCCTCAAGCTCAACTCAACATCTCGCACGATAATTCTCGCGTTTCAGCTGTCCTTCCCACTGGAGAGAGCGTTGAGGTTCTGCTCTTCGGAGCTACTATCATTAGCTGGAAGGATGCGAAAGGAAATGAAAAGTTGTGGTTGAGTGAGGCTGCAAAGCTGGATGGGACGAAGGCTGTCCGTGGAGGCGTTCCACTGGTTTTCCCGGTAAGTTTTGTGATTTTTTGATTCTCTGCTTGGAGGGCGTAACATTGCAGTTGCCTTGAGGGGCACCGCTGCTACAATTTTGCAGTCGAATTGTATCTCGAATGACATGCTAACAGGTGCATCTCAGGTCTTCGGCACAGCTCCTGATCACGCAGCGACCGCGAAGCTTCCTCAACATGGTTTTGCACGATCGTCGAGATGGGAATTCCTCGGAAAGAGCACATCAGAGTCGTCTACTCTCTCTGCTACATCTGCTGGTGATGACAGCGTAAAGCTGGACTTTGGCTTAAGTCCAAGCAACTTGACTGAGGAGAGTAAGAAAGCGTGGCCATACAAGTTTGGCTTGATCTACAGTGTGACTCTTGGAAAGGAGGGCTTGACGACGAGTCTCGTGGTTCAGAATGATGGAGAGCAGGCATGGGAGTTCCAAACTTTGATGCATACTTACTTCAGAGTCAAGGTAACCATACGATGTCTCTGTTACGCTTTGGAGAGAATACTAATCTGATCATCCAGGATATCTCAACCGTCTCCATTACTGGCCTTGAATCCTCTCCATATCTCGACAAAGTCCTAGGTCCATCTTCGACTGGCGAACCATACACATCCCCCTCTGCTGCTGTATCACTTTCCTCAAAAGTTGATCGTGTTTACACTCCAGCTGGCGGACCCGAAGCTGCAGTCATAATCAAGGAAGGTGGAAAGAAAAAATTCGGCATTGTCAGAGACAATATGAATGAAGTCGTAGTCTGGAACCCATGGAAGGATGACGCTCAAGGGATGGGGGATTTTGCGCCCAAGGACGGCTATAAGGAGATGATCTGTGTGGAGGCAGGTGCCGTAAAGGGGTGGCAGAAGTTGGAGCAGGGAGAGACTTGGGAGGGTGGACAAGTAATCATGGCTGCGAACTGACTGGAGTTGGGAGATAACCGTCTGCTGAAGCTTTGAGACAGGCAGGCTGTGGTTAGCGAAAGGATACTGGTCGACCTGGATGGGATTGACGAAAAACGCATGGAACATGATAGATGACGGTGGCATGATTGATGAATGATGGCGAAGTGGAGGCTATTATCACTTCCAAATATGGGTTATAGGTCTGATATCTCTAACACACGAGATTTTACGCAAGCCGATGCCTTTACCCTTGTTCAAGTCCCTAACATCCAATATTGAGTAAAGCTCTGACTTCTAAGTCAGCCTTTCCTTCTTAATGTGACGCATGTGAAATTTCTCTGCTTGCTTGTCTTTGTTTCTTTCGAGTGGCAAGTAAACGTACAAGTATTATAACGATGGTATCGAGGAGACGATTCTGCGTACTCGCCCCTCCACTCTCGTGCCACTGACCAATCCCACTGTCACTATTTGCTGCTAAACAATTCAGTAACCGCGAACCTGGTAAAGCATAAGCATAGTCAAAAGTGCAATGAGAACTAGGGGCACAGAAACGATGTTGCCCTCTCTTCCAACTTAAAAATGGGGGGCCAGATTCCACTCTTGAAGAGATTGACTGATGCTTCTTGTCGAACACACAAGAGCCTGTCTCACTCGCCGAGTGGCTGTCCGCTGACCAACCCGGAAGGCTCGGCGAAGCGAGATAATAGGGGGGAAATGATCTAAGCGAGCGTGAAAACTCCACAATCCCCAATATAGACTTCAACGCAGTTTCCAATGAGGAGCGACTTTGCAATAGCCGTATCTGTAGCATGTAGTGGTCCCCTTGCAATCTCTGGGGCTCTTGAATTCTGGATTGGCTGATCCTCGATGCACATTGAAGCTTGCTCTTCTTACACGACACTTATGATGTCTTCTAACAGCCTTCAAGGGTAGCCATTCCGGTTACTCTCGGCATATCAGATCGATATGCCACTTATGAAACTAATAGGTTGAGAATGGGGGAAGGTGGTATCCCTTATCATACAGGACCGTCAAGTCACATGTTAACATCGAGGCAAAGGTGGGGTACTCAACGGCGTAAGCTAGCTGTATATCTTCGGACTCAGGGTTCAATCCTATTATCTATCTCACTCTTCGCTCCAAGATATTCACTAGATCTTTGTAAAAAGAATACCAAGTCTACCCAGAATGACAACATCAAACTTTCCACTCCTCTCTTTTCAAGAATTCTTGACGGGATCGGAGGTTGAGAAGAGAGCTGTGGCACAGAAGTTATACAATGCCTTCCACACATATGGTTGGGTGTACCTGCAGGATTTCGGAATCACCAAAGAGGAAATTGCGGAGATGTTTGCAATGGTCAGCATTTTGCGGTGTTTCCAGCGTGGAATGTAGAGCTGACGCAAGATCATAGTCTAAAAAGTATTTCGATCGCCCTCTATATGAGAAACTCAAACAGACGTTGAATGATGCCGAGACCAATCAAGGATATACTCCTGATGGAGCTGAGGCTAATGGCGGTACTGATCATAAGGAGGTTTGTGGATAAAACAATGTCCGAGGTTTGGGGCTAACTTCAGCAAGTGTTATGAGCATCGCCGATTAAGTAATGAGCTCTGCCCCACTGATCAAGAGCTTACAAACTTCAGAGTATTCATGGATGATTTCTATGCGGTAAGTCTCTCCTCCACTGCATGCTGTGACACCTCTTCGAGTACTGACATTGCACAGAAATGCTTCAAATTGTCCGTCAATGTTCTTCAAGCACTTGCACTAGTGATGGACCTCGACATGGATTACTTCTCCTCTGCCCTCGCCAAAGCAGATCCCCAGCTTCGACTCCTACACTACATGCCCATTGAACGAAAGATTATCGAAAGTGCAGGACATGCGCGAATCATCCCACATACAGACTTTGGACTTTGCACCCTGCTCTTTCAAGACAATGTAGGAGGACTCGAAGTGGATCCTTTCCACACTGGCAAATTCTTACCAGCGACTCCCATTGAAGGAACCTGCGTCATCAATGTTGCAGATCTTCTACAGCGATTGAGCAATGATAGATTAAGGAGCACTCTTCATCGTGTTACTAGTCCTCCTCTGGAGAAAGTTGGGAATGATGGAATGTTGCCGGCGAGATACTCGACAGCTTTCTTTGTGCATCCTTCTGCTGATGTGGAGATTGACCCTATCCTGAGGGATGGAGAGGCGAAGAAATATGAGTCTGTTAATGCGGGGAAGTGGAGGACTATGAATACGCAGAAGAATTATTCCAATCTGCTGGGCGGAAGTGCACTGAAAGTTTAGGTGTTTATCGGTTCTTGAAGGGGTGTTTTTGTCATATCAACATTGACCGCCGTCCTTAGAGAGCAATATAGCAAACATGTGGAAGAATAACGTCATTAGTGACAATATATGCTACAAATGTATAAATCATGTCAATCATCAAGCTTTACAAGTTAAAAGAGGGTCTAAAGATGTGTTGCACTGTATTCGCATTGCTGCTAAATTGATAGATCTGTGTGTGTCCATAATTTGGAGTTATCCTCCGATTTGTATCCTATGCTGAAACTGTGCAGCGGGGCCCATGCTCGACCTTTACCCCTTCCTCCCTATTTCTTCGGCTCAACAGTATTGGAAACACGTCCATCGAGGGGAGGACCGTCAATGACGAAGTCAACCTTCCCATTCTTGAGCTCTTCCAGATCCGGAACATCACTATGCTTCACACCATCGAACTTGATATCGACCTCTTCGAGAGTCAAGCCCTGGGTTTCGACCCAGAAGAATATTACAAAAAGCACCATCAGAATATCGAAGCTGGCATTGATGATATAAGTTTTCCATCCTATGGCGTCCAAAGCAAACGGGAAGACCATAGTCACAAAGAGGCCACAAAGCTTTGTTGCCATCGTGTATAAACCCATTCCTGTTCCACGAATGCGGTAAGAGAGAACTTCTGGTGGGTACAATACAGTCAAAGGTGTTATCCCAAAACTGTAGGTCCCATTGTAGAGGAAAATGCAGGCGATAGTGCCGTAGATGCCAGACTTGTTCGATGAAGTGCCGTACGCTGCAGTGAGTCCTCCGACCAGATAGAAGGCAATGATGCCGCCGGTCAGACTCAAGCAGCAGAGTAGCTTACGTCCAACCTTGTCCGCATACCAAGAGGCTACCACTGCGATGACGAGAGACCAGGCAGTGAGAATTATATTGATTTCAAGTTGGGTAGTAGCATCAGTAATGCCAGCTTGCTCAAGCATGGTGCCGAAGTAATAGGTGATGATGTTTGTACCAGGCAACATTACCATTGCAGCGAACGAAATTGCGATTATGAGACGTTTTCGATTGATCGGGTTGCTGTAGGCTTCCTTGAAAGTAAGTTGACGGCCCTCGGTCTTCTCCCAGGCAATCGTGTCAGCAATCTCTCGGTACTGGATGAGCACAAGCGGATCTGAGATGTCGCCGCCTCCATTGACGACAGCTAGTACTTCGAGAGCTTCTTCGTGTCGATCTTGTCCTACGAGCCATCGTGGTGATTCAGGTACAAAGAGAAGTACGAACAAGCATACAATGCTAGGCACGACCTGAATCAAACTCGGAATACGCCAGGCCCAAGTACTATCGACGAATTGACTCTGCGAGAGACATTAGAGTATGTAGATACAAAAGAGACAGAAGCTCGCTTACTCGATAGCAAACACCAGAGGCGATCAACGTTCCCACACCCCAGCACGAATAGTAGAGACCCAGAGCAAAAGCACGATGTTTCGGAGGAGCTGTCTCACTGACGAAGGTTGGCGTGGCCGTTGCAGCAACACCCAACCCCATTCCAATTATGAACCGGCCAACAATAAACATGGCAATGTGGACAGCAGAAGTTTGCAAGATGGCTCCGATCAGGGTGATTATGCACGACCAGAAGATTGACTCTTTTCGTCCTCTCCAATCAACCAGAAATCCAGCAGGAAATGCTGCAATTGCTCCTCCGGTGTATGAGATTGCCGTGTTGAGAGACTTCGTGGCCGTTGAGAGTTCGAAGTAATTGTAGTAAGAGGGCATTACATTGAGTGATCCCATAAGTGAGCTGTCGTAGCCAAGAAGTACGGAGTCGACAACTGAAGTTGCTATAAGGAAGAAGACAATCAAGAACCCAGAGCTGGGCACAAACCGCGAGACATATTGGCGGGAGTATTGAGGAGCCATTGTGATGTTGAGTCTCAACCCTCAATTGCGATGTCTGCAAAGTCGATGATCGTGCCCAACCTTGGGGATGAAGCTGTATCATATAGATCTGAGATCACTGTCCAATGGTTATCTTTTTATCGGTCATCAGCACACATTCGAGGGCGAGGGTACCCAGTCTGCCGCCCAAGTCCGCAATCCCCACATCCCATCTTTGAAATCAGCGAGCTTTGACCCTGCATGATAAGCTGTGATCGACAATTTAGCCAAGTTGACAAGGAGAAAGTCTAGCCAGGTCGAACCTGCCACTTTTGCACTCTTGGAAGAGTTGAGTTCAGATAAGAGAGTATCTTTGCGAGTCAGCTAAAGCCGACGAGGACGTTGATAGATCACGTGCTTATGCGCTCAAGAACCAGATGAAAGATCGGCAAGACAACCCGAGAATAAAGATAACGACTCAAGGTCGAGGAAGATGTATGAAGTTAGAAGAACAATGTGCGTCCCAAATTCTAAGTAGCCGACAGCATCGCTGCAGCCGCAGTCTGGAAGAACAATAATCGACCACCATTTCTGGACATTACATTATCTGCTTGCTCTACCGTCGCTCGCAAAGCCGACACCCTATAGCACGTATCGAAAGAAGACCTAAGTTCTACATTAGATCAAGTTCTAGATTGAAGTGGAGACGACTCACATTTTGTTTGTCTGTCACATTTTCAAACCCTTGGATTCGACTTTCCTCCCTGAGTGCCTCAACCTCTTCTTCACTCTTACCCTCGAGCGCTCGATCACGTTTATTATTCTCGAGCTGATACAAGGATCGCAAAGCTAGGTTGAAGACAATGTTCAGGATAAATCCCACCAACATTGCAACAATTCCACCATGATACGAAGGAGCCTGGGCAGCCTTGAAACATTGAGGTCCTAAGTCAAGATTAGTATGCATCTTTCACAACACTCGTATCAACCAACTCACCAACAATCTGTCCGACGCAGTACATTACAAATACCATCGCACTTGCCATGCTCTTCTTCGTGCTTCCTGCTACGTTCGTAGCTAGCAAGCCCAATAATACCATAAACCCAGTAGGATATCCGGCTAGCAACCAAACACCAACGAGTCTTCCCCATTTGTTAGTTGAGTCGAGTTGATTAATCAAAATGGTTCCAATGATGGGAGGAATCATGGCTACCGAACCCACAATGAGTCGGGCATTTGGAACCTTCGTCTGGACATACCCGCCTAGCAATGTGAACACCGCCTGCAGAAATGAGAGCGGCATGTTCATCAGCGTTGTCTGCAAGCTTGTAAACCCAAAGCCCTTGATGATGATGGACCCAAAGCTCAATCCTCCTGACGCAACGGCGTTAACGAACGAGATCAATGCTAGAAGTAAAATCTTCGGATCCAAAAGCGCTTCTAGAACTTGCTCTTTCACGAAAGTCTTGCTCTTTGTCCCGGTTTTGTTCTCAACTACTCGTTGGATTGCAACAACTCGCTCATCCTCGCTCAACCACCTCGCGCTCACTGGATTATCCGGGACCACAATGATGAACAGCACTCCCCAGATCACAGTAAAAGCACCGAGGATCAAGTAAATGAGCTTCCATGTAGCAAGCGAACCTTCAATATGTCCAATTCCGAAAGTGATGAGTCCACCAATTGTGCCGAAAAATCCAAGGAACGAGATCCAGATTGCCGATCGGGAGGCTTGTTCTTGTCTTGTCCACCAGATGCCTGTGATTGCGACGAAACCAGGAGAAATAGTGGCTTCGAAGACGCCAAGGAGGAAACGGACTGTGGCGAGTCCGGCAAAGGACGAGCAAGTTGCAGTAAGCATGAGTATCGATGCCCAAATTATGATATTTACTGCTGTGCGTCAGGATATGCAAGACATGCAGAAAACGAGACTTACCTCCCAAGAATTTGGCAATGGGAAATCGTTGGAGAAGAGCTACACCTGGATACTCGGCAAACATGTATCCGAAATAGAAGATTGAACTGAGATTGTTAGTCGAGCGCAACAATCTGATTGAAGAGAGGTGGACGAACGAAGTCCACGAGTAGTCCTGTCCCACAAGATGATTATCTGTGATGATTCCAAAGACGCTGGAATATCCAAGTGTTGTTTTGTCGAGAAATTGAAGGCCTGACGTGTGTGAGTTGATATTACATGGCTTGGGTGGTATAAACTGACCATAAGTAATGCAAAGGAAGGGCAAGATGTACAGATCAACCTTTCTCAAGACTCTATTAGAAATCTCTGTCTCTGCAGGACCAGTGGCTAGTGCCTGAGCTGCGAGTTCGCCAGCTTCATCGTCGATATGAAGCTCTCCCTTCCTCGGGTCTTCAATATCATTGTGTGTAACAGCTGCGATCTTTTCATCTGCAGGACTATTTACAGGAGCGTCCGAGGGAGTGATTTCATTTGGAGCGCCCATCTCGAAAGCGATCACAGAAAGTTTGGATTTCGATATAGCAAACAGTAGGACGGGAAAGAAAGCAGGAAGGAACTCCAAAGACAGCCCACTCTCGTTCCCAGAAGTATCTCTCCCGTCCACTTCCTATTTTGTGAAGCTCGGCCGATCTCCCGGCTCTTGAGCTGTAACTGTCCTCCTCGCCCGTTTAGTAAGTAGAGAGGCTGCATGATAAGGATGGCGAATACTGCTCGGAGACCGCCTATCGAAGAAGGATAAGGGCTCGGAAACTATTTCCAGAGCTTCGGGTTGTCTAGGTTGGGATTCTCTTAGATAACCCCAGTCGTTCATTTCTCACGCCGCGTGCAATCCTTGCTGAAGATGAGTGTGATTGGTGTGCTTGCGCATACGCCTAAGAGGGGCCGAGATTCTGCACTCGAGATCCCACTTTTGGACTTGGCAGTCACCAACCACACGCAGTTCGCACATACAACTATTGAAAGTGGTGTTCTTCTCTCATGATCGGGATTGAAGAACATTCCGGACTTTGCTTCATTGTTTTGCACATAAGCCAAAGGCGGATATCAGTGAAGGCTTCACGTGATGCAGGTACTCCTAGACATCGTGGATGATGACTATGTGGATATCTCCACTCATGGTGAGAAGAATGAAGTACCGAGCAGAATAGAAAGTCTAGAGATCTGTAAGTAAGCGTCATCATTGCGGCTTGCATACCTGACACTCGACAGCTTCGCAAGATGGCACATCCATGCAGGATGAATATCTCGATTTCGTGTCCACTTACATCGAATCCATCAGCGAGACACTGCGATCAATTAGTCTCAAGATTCATGACAATCCGGAATTGAACTTCAAGGAATTCATCGCTCATGAAACATTGACCAAGTTCATGAATACTCGCAAGGGCTGGAAAGTCACGCCTTCAGCATACAGAATTAAAACTGCATTCATAGCTGTGTATGATAGCGGGAAGAAGGGTCCCGTCATCAGTTTCAACGCTGAGTATGGTGTGTACCGTACATTTTAAGCAAAACAATGAACTAAAATGGCGATCTAGATGCTCTTACAGGAATCGGACACGCATGTGGCCACAACCTCATTGCTATTGCATCGGTGGGCGCAGCACTCGCTGCTGGTGCCGCCATCAGCAAATTCAATTTGCCAGGCAAAGTTATCCTCTTTGGAACGCCCGCAGAAGAAGGTGGTGGAGGTAAGATTGCACTCCTCAACGCTGGAGCATATTCAGACCACGGAGTCGATATCAACCTCATCTCGCATCCCGGCAAAGTCAAAGACTCTGCACTCGTGAGAACAAACGCCTATGTGAACACGAAAATCGAATACTTCGGAAAGGAAGCACATGCAGCAGCAGCTCCTTGGGAGGGCATCAACGCCCTCGACGCCTTGATCACCGCATACAATGCTTTGAGTGTGCTGAGGCAGCAGACGATGCCAGGAGATATCATTCAAGGACATATAACTGATGGTGGGGCTGCTCCCAACATCATCCATGCATATGCTGCTGGAATATTTGTGGTCAGGGCGACTAGCAAAAAAAGACTGGAAGTGCTCAAGGCCAAGGTGGACAAATGCTTTGAGGCTGGAGCTGAAGCTACAGGAGCAAAACTTCAGATGACACACATCATGGGCTACGATGACCATGTCCCGAACAAAGCTATGGGAAGGGTGTGCAGAGCGGTCATGAATAAACTTGGAAGTAACATTCCAACAGAGCACTTGGATCTCATTGAAGGTGCAACGCAAGCAAGTACTGATCAAGGAAATATTAGCTATGCAATGCCGAGTCTGAGTCCTGGCTTCAGAATTGAAAGCGTTGAAGGGCCCCATAATCCTGGGTTTGCAGAAGCAGCGAGAACGAGAGAAGCTCATGATGTGGCATTGCGAGTAGGGAAAGCTTTAGCAGTCACCGGACTGGAGGTCTTGAGTGATGAAGATTTATTGAAGGCGGTGAAGGAGGAATTTGAAGAGATGCTGAAAGAACATTGACGGATATGATGATGTAGATTTGAATATCGACCAAGAAACATAAATCCTACAATGTATGTAACTGCACATCCCATCTCGAGAAGCTGCATTTAGGCTGTTGTCTGCCACGCAAACTGCACGTTTTTAAGATTTCCGAAATACTTTCTTTCCACAGCCACGCCCGAAAGATCCTCCACAACATCCTTCGCCACCTGACAGAGTCTAGAAAATTGCACACGTTGCTGAGCGGCGGCAATGCTTGGTTGTCAGCGACGCGACCGCGACACGCTTTTCGTGCCAAGTCTTGTTTCACCACCCTGCCCTGAAATCTCTGTCCATCATCCCAAGCGAGGATGATCACTTGGTAGATTAAGCTTCTATATAGAGTTATATTCGAAGCTTTGCTTGAACATTGAACAGACGGGATCCTTTTGTTCTTGAACAATTGAATTTGAAGAGAAATATTAGCCCAATATATTTCCGTTCGCGATGTACCCAGCACATGCTCGAGGGGCGACTTTCTTCACAGAGAGTATATTTATTTATTTATAGCATCATCCCAGTGTGTTGGTTGGTCAGCCCTAAGACCTTCAGGGTCAAGTGTTTCGGGTAGCTCCATTCTGTCATCCCCTTTTCTTATCAGCGCCGGCATGCTGCAGGAGCAACTCTCTCTGGAACCCGTGCCTCTTTCCTCCTCCTCAGCCGCACCGCTTGTTTACCCTCATATGGACTGCTGCACTTCTTTACCATATTTTGTATGGCCAGCCTCGTCTTGGCAGCCCCCAAAGTCTGCTTCCGTCTGATAGAATAAGTACAAGGGCCATGGAAGTGCTTTTCGCAATGCTGCCGTCCGTCCAACTTTCCTGTTCGACGTGCTCGACGTCTGAGTCTTTTGGCTGAGGCAAGTCACATCTTTCCGTGCGCCACTGTCTCCAGAAATATATCGCTATGGCACGTCCAAATTATGGACCTGTGCGGCCATTCTCCCCCCTCGACGAAGAAAGTACAATATATCGAAGTCCGGCAACTTATTCTCAACCATTCCCTTCTCACGATCATCATGGAGACTTGGGATCTTCGCCAGAAATCGAGATGGGAAACGTGCGGCCTAAGTATCCAACGCATAGCGACACTAAAGATAGTGTAAATTCAACAGCAACCCTATTTCCGAGTCACAGCGCGTCCCGTACGTTTGTACCAACTTCAACGGCCAATGTACTAACACAAAATAGAAACTGACGCCCAGCCATTCCTGCACGACCCGCTAAACAAACTCGATACATTCTATACTGCGAATACCTTCGTGCCATACCAAGATCATACGGGCAAACAGCTAAGACACATATTGGTCGGAGGATCTGCGCGGTGGTTGATCACGGCAGCTCTTTGTGGAGGATATGTTCTTGCAACAGTGATATGGCAGAAGAAGAGTGCAATTGGAGAGACCGACAAGAAATGGTACAATGGCATAACGACGGGACTGAGTATTGCTCTGGGTCTGAACATCGCGAGTGCTTTTAAGGATATGGCATTGAACATGAGGTGGCCAATTCTGGCTAAGGGGCAGAGAAATCTTGTGGAGGTCAGTCTTGATCCTGCAGATTGAAGATGGTGCTGATGTGGAATAAAGCTTGACTTATTTCTCAATGCCGACAGTATGACAAAGCTTTCAAAACTGGCAATTGTCACCAAACGACCGATGGTCGTCTTGGCGTGTATAGCTTGGCTGCTGGTTAATTTGGTGAGTCTAAAGTAATAAGATATGTTCCTGGCAATTACTGACAAAATCTTAGCTGGCCCAAGCAGCAATAGCTATGCTTTCACTCACATACGGCTTCAATACCGACTATACTGCAGTACAAATGGTAAAAGGGAATGTCTCGGTACCAAGCATGGACCATTTCTTCCCCCTATACAGTGTTCTCAACAGTACCTCTCCCTCCATCCAGGATGAAGAATATGCTGCCCACATGTGAGCGATATGCCTAGCTTCTTGGCTCCCACTGACCTATCAACAGGTATGGCGAATATGGGTACAACTATGGATTGAACGAGACGACTTTCAAACCAAAACCGGGAGACATATACCAGCCGCAGGGAGCCATGATTTTCACGGACTACAATAACAGCTACATGGAATTTATCTTCCAGGATTCCCCGGAAGGACAGACTCTTGGAACCTTCTCTGTCTACAGTGGACGAGCCATAAACATCACATACTCCTGCGATTCTTATAAAGTCACCAAGAATGGCAATGGCACCTCGGACTCGATCGAAGTTGAAACAATAGGGGCCATTACATTATCTCAAACCGTCCCGGATTCCACCACATATTGGACTAATTCGAGCCACGTGTGCGGAAGCAACGAGCGCTGCACCAAGGTTGAAGCATTCGAGTCTTCAAACACGGATCCATGGTATTATCAGTGCGAGATAACCCTCGGAAAGACTTTCAACGACTCAATGAATGTTTCGTTTGTCTCGGACTACATGGCATACATAAGCACTGCAGCAATTGCCCAAGTTGGATACACGGATTTTACTGGTGTTGCTTCTCAGATATACCCCCAAGACAGTCTTTGGGGCTATCCGAATAATGGAAGTGTGAATGATATGGGATCAACTATGGCCACATTCGCTCTCGGTGCTATCGCGGGAGCAACGATGTATAATCCATATACTTCGTACAATGGGATGGCCCCGCAACAAGGCCAGTGTCTCCAGGTCGGACATCCGTACTTCTTCTACTTGATGCTTGGCCTCATATGCGGCTGCCACTTCATCTTTATTTTCATCGTGGCCTTCTATACGAATTCGGTCATGGTGGGTCCCGATGGGCATCTTTCGATGGCCTTGCTGCTGCGGCCCATCGCAGATGCTCTGTACGGTGTCAGTGATGGAGAGGAGAATAAGGCGTTTAGAGACGCGAAGAGGAACACTATGGTGAGATATGTGAAGGAGCACACAAGGCAAGGAAAGTGGACGTTGAAGATGATACAACGTTGAGAGGCGTTCTGATAGTGTACCCTTGGTTTATGAACAATTTTCTCGCTTTGATCGTGTCTTGGGCGTATGACCACCACCAAAGAGCAACCACCACAACCGAGAAGGCAGCAATCAAGCCCATACCTCGCCTCGTGCTCCGCTTCTCTGTATCTCCGCAGTTCAACCCAGCTTCATGGTCCCCACCGGCTTTTCGAAGACCGCGCAGGTACAGCTCAATTCCGAGCACCTATTGCGCTGTGTTAACGAGGTATACTTGATGATACTGCGAGGATTGATTGTGAAGAAGTTGCTGGCGGATCTGTCCAGAAGCTCATGCATACGCGATGCGGGGCTGTGGTGGATCAACGGTTCAGGCGGACGACACAGCATGAGAATATATAAAGATTGCCAAATAATGCTAATAACATCATTGATAACCCAGTTTGAGGCTTTGGTATCATCATCTTTAGTCCATCGCAAGTTTTCATCCTTCTTGTGTCTCAGATCTGTGAGACATTCTTGAGCTCAGCACGGAGCTTGGAGTTCTGAACACAGAAGTGGATGACGGAAGTTGATGCAGTGATTGATCGTTGGCAACATCAACACTATTTTGCCCTTCTTCTTGACCAGATGCTAAGTCAATGCTTGCATCCTCTCTTCTTTGTCTCCTGGTCTTGAGCTTTTGCCGAATCCATGGAGCAAGGTTGAAATATCCTCCACACGCAAAGACTCCGCACCAGAGCACAAACTCTGTGGCATATATGACCATTCCTAGGATATCTAGACTTGGTTGGAAGACTTGACATGATTAACGACTTGGTTCAAAAGTTGAAAGATTGTAACATACAGACAGAAACCAAGGAAAACACATCTCCAGCAGCATCAATGCCGACGAAGATGAAGGAGATTCCTCTGACTGTGCGATGAACGTAAATATCCCAATAATGCCTCAGAACTCCGGCAGACAGCAAGACTGTGGAAACAACACCCATTAGCGTTACTGGCCAATGCTTGTTTTCTCTCAATGCGGCCTGATGAAGTCAGCTTTCCGTGTCATCACCCACTTCGAGGGACATCTCAACAAACCTTCAGAGCATAGACGAGCCCTACTTCAATACCGCCAAATACTGCTCCAATGCTCCCCACGAACGCACAGCATTTCAATACTCCCCATTTCTGCTTCCCAATCAGCACGTGATCTTGCCCTTGGATCAAACAAGATTGGAAGAGAATTGGATGGAGCTCACATCATCATAATGGTAGCACTGAATCCAAGTTATTAGACTTAAGATGGTTAGAATCTGTGGCTGGATCTGTAGTGCGATATTGAAATTCGAAGTGATATTGTATGCACCGAGCGGCACGCCGGCAATGGCCCAAAGTAACATCATCGATCTTTGAAGGCCGATTGTGTGGTGTCGTCTGTAATTGATGATAATTTGAGGAATGAGCTGAGATGTGTCAGCAAAGTTCTATGTTTAAAGGGGAGACGATTTCATGGAGAGCAGGAAGAGTTAAGGCTGAGGGGCTTGAACCTGAATTGACCAGCAAACTGCTCCTAGTGTCCCCAACACGTTCGCTGCGACCGGAACATTCATTTCTTCCGTCTAGTTGCCCTTTCAATGATTTTCAACAGTTTTCTTACCAAGCGAAGAACTATTCAAGTGAGGATTAAGACGTGGAAGTGCGAAAAGGAAACTTGCTCTGGAATGCGGCTTGGCGGTCTTGTGGAACTACGACACGTGACCAATCGAAGACTTGAAGGATAGGAGAGTACCTATGTATCTATAGAGCTCGCAAGCTATATGACTTGCCAGAAATAGCTCGAGAATTATATGAAATTCAAGTATGTCTTGATGCATTGAAGTCTATAAAGTGGAAGATGGGCTCGTCACATTCCAAAAAGAATTCTTGAACTTTCAACATGGAGGTCTACGTCGCACATATTTCAAGGGGGATTCTTTCTCTGTCCTCAAAATCCCCGACGATACTAGACAGCATGTTCACTGATACTTGAGTTGGACTTTCAGCAATCGATAATTCGCCACGGGGTTTGGCATCAGCGGCGAGGCTTGGGACATTCATCTCAGACGTGAAGGATGATTTCATTGAGTTGTGACTCTCCACCACAAAGCTACGCTGTTAAAAGCTGCAATGCTCTGATATCTATCGTCAGTGTGGTTGCCTCATCCATACTGAAGTCATCCGGCGAGCTTTTCCCTGGTACTGCAAGCGCCCGGCCGATGAGACGCAGACTCTCATTCGTACCAGTCCCGTACCTTGGAGCTCGAACAACTGCTACTATCTCCGACTTCTGAAACCTGAAGAGAACATCGTGAAGTTGCGCCTGGGGTGGCAACAGTCCAATAATTCCATTATCGGTCGAGAAGAGGCGTGGCTCATCTTGCTTTTCCTTCCATGGACCCAATTCAGAATCTGTAGAAGTAGCCGGCAGGCTACCCGTGCTAGCCGAGCGATTGGACGTGATATCGTCAGTGGCTACACAGCCATCCCAGAAGATCTGTGCGCCGAGTGTGGTCACCTTTTCATTAAGATTTGAGGGGTCCAGATTGTACAGCTTCTGTGCAAGGTTTTCGTTATTCTTACGGAGGCTCTCAAAAAACTTTTTTTTTTGTGTAGGCTTCAGGTACATTGAGGCGGGGTTATTGTTCATTGGCTTTCCCCTTGTCAAAGCAGCCTTCCATTGCCGTGTAGCCTCTGGTAAAGCAATGAAGTCGCTGTACGATGGACCGACCAAAGTAACTATTCCATAAAGGTGAGCAACCACCGGAACTCTCTCGGGATTTCGGTCGGATGGCAAAGGTCGACTCGTCTTCAAGTCTGCGCGCATAGTCGAAGCGCCACCAAAAAGCTGCTGTACGAGTTGACTAAAGTAGACGACCGACCTAGAATCAAGTTGGGAACGTAGATGAAAACGAATGACATCTTCATACAGTTCAAATAATGACTTGCTATAATCCACCAGGAATTTGTCATCTTGGCAATCATGTGCAATGCCGACAAAGCCATAGACTTTATCGCGAGGCTCCTCGCACTCCGATTGCTGACAAGCTTCCATGAGATTCGCAAGTAGGAAGTCATCCCCGTGACGGCCTTTCCGCTGTTGCGCGAGTGTAACAGCAGCATTGGTAGAGTCTTTCATTCGGCGGAAAAACCGGGCCCATGATTGTGATCTCGATGTGAAAGCGTAAGTTGGTAACTTCTGATCCGGACCATGGTATGCTTTCTCGATTGGCCCCACGCTGGATTTCAAGCCCCAGTGTACCTCCAAGCTCATTGCCGAACCAATCTCTTGAACTATCCATACTCTCCACCAGTATGGCTGAACAGCTAAAGTTCGGATTTCCGCTTCCAATTCTTCTTCTGCTTCAGCTTGAGTCTTCTGAGGCCCGGGATCAAATCTCTCAATGACTCCGAGCCAGACGAGGACTCTCTTCGCGCGCGAATAGATGTATGCCATGATCTGAACCTGTTCACTGCGTTCCTCAAGATCTGCCTGGTTGATACAAATTGCATCAATCCAAAGAAGTCTCTCTTCCTTCGTACGTCGAAGATGCACAAGAGCGAGCCACAAATTCACCCTAATTTCTACCCTTCTTCCGTTCAATTCAACGCCCTTGACCACATCTGCCCTACCCCATGCATACGAAAGCGCTTCATACTTCGGCCGATCTGCAAATGTCGTATGGACAAGTTTGACTCTGATGCTAGTCGTTCGGGAGCCAGGCTGGAGGACTGCCAGCCTGATTGAAGGTTTGGCATCAGTTGAATTCAGAGGATCGTACTGGAAGGTGGTAAGGCCGGACGACGTTGGCAGATTCTGGACAGGTCCTGTAGCCATTTTTAAGCCTATGAGGTATCTTCAATGTCGAAATTAGGTCGAGACCATCAGTGGAAGTTTGGTTTCGTGAGATGAACCATGTTCGCGAGGCTGTGATTCTCAGCAGCTTTTGATTGGTTGAGATGTCTTTGCTTCCCTACAAATACATTGTCCGCGGCCTCGCCGGATACTCGTCTTGTCTCGATGCGCCTGATTCTCTGGAGCTTGAAACATTATACACACTTCCAATCCGCATGGTCTCATCATCGAAAGCCAAAGACCGATGACAATTTGTCTCCTATTGTCTCTTTGCCCTGCTCCTTTCGCAATCGTCGCTCCTCGGCCTGTTTCTCGTATATGGTGCTCAGTGACGCAGCAACTTGTTCTCCAGCTTGGATCTCAGCCTTAATCGCTCTCTCTTCAACTTCCCGTTCCTCGTCATTCAGACCTTCTAAGCGCTTCTTCAATCCTTTCTGCACTGACGCTGGCAGATCTGCAGCCTTCACTCTGTTGTCTTCAAGGTTGTGTGGAGCTGGAGAAGTTGTCGATTTGGATCTCGAGGACAACAGAGGCGGAAACGAGGGTATAGGCTTTCCTTCTGCTTTCGCAGCCTCGATCGCTTTCTCTTGGTCCAACATTCGATGGTATAGCGTATCTGCGTGCATTTGGATCTGCTCGTCAACTTCGGGAGGTCGGTCGAAAGTGGAAAGGTATCCCAATGCCTTCAAGAATTTCTATACCAAACAGAATTAGCCATGTCCTCGTGAATGTTCCAAGACTCGCCGATTCTTCTTCAAGAAGCTCTTCGCATTCCCCTCAAGCACTCACCCCTTGCATCATATAACATCTCTCCAATTCCCGATTCTCTGCCCGACAGAGAGTCAATCGACTGGTCCAACCCCCAGTTCGAAAGCACTCGTTGACCTGCCATTGCTCCAATGCACAATTCTCCAGCGCTGCTCTACCAATCTCTGCTTTCCTATGCTTGTAACCATCCAGGACGTCATTGATCTTCTCCTGGTCTGATTTGCTTTCCGATTCCACGTCCGATTGTGATTGATATGTTTTCCAAAGGTGTGCATATCGACCGTCTTTGTACAAGCTTTGAGCAGGGACATTGGAGGTATCGGCATCAGAAATAGGTTTTGGAGGTGCTGGAGGAGTCGTATCCGCTGACTTTGGAGCTGTTATAGATTCGTGGTTCGTAGCAGGAGTCGAAGGGCTGTATTTTATGGGAGACTCTTTCGCCAGGAAGTCTCGTAAACTGGGATCCAAGTTTCGTAGGGGATCTTGAGACTTCTTCTCGTCATCATTATCGGAGGAACCCCAAAACCAACCCATTGTGCAGATGTAAGGAGATGTAGCTTCGTCGCGAGAACGATGAAGGAGTGCAGTGCTTTCCAAAATTCTCGGGCTAGGGCTACTGTAGCGCCGCGCCTTACGAACATGGGGACAAAAGTCCGTGCGTTCAGGGCATCAGAATCATGAATTTTATTAATTAATTAGCTGTAGACCAGCCACATCGCTTAATTAAGTCGTGTACCCAGAAGTCCTGCTGCTCAATAAGCCCATTGATCCATTCCTGAGGAA